>NW_005054564.1:0-68175 GCF_000277835.1 Geospiza fortis | reverse complement strand
GTAGCCCGTTCCAAAGGTACCACCAAAGTCATCTTCTGGGAGGTAAAGATCCTGGCATGAGGTGGATTCAAGCCCTTTCCCAAGAGGATATGGGCTCATCTGCCTGTTGCGCTGGTCCCCTCCACCATGTATCTGTTTGAACAAGAGCATTGTTGCCTGTTTGGCAATAAAGTATTTAGCAGACACCCGTCATCCATCAAAGCATTATCATTAATAATCACAGAGACATTGGGCAGAATGGGAAATTAATCACAAGTGGCAGGTGAAGCACCTCAGTGCAAGAGAAGCTTTTCTGCATGCTGAAGAGGAATGTTTTTCTGCTTGCCTTCACAAAGGGAAACTTTTGATTTAATTCAGACTTGCAACATATCCCCCTTTCCTCTACTGGTGTAAAGAGAATGGTACATGATCACTCTATTGCCAAATGGGGTAAACTTCAGAGTGACAGAAAGTGTCCTCATACAGTCATACAACAGTGAAACAGGGTAGCTGTTTCTTGAAGAATTAGGAATTCAAATTTCTAGAGCTTGGCAACAGGGTTTGAATAATTTCAGGACTCATTGTGACTGAAAAAAAATTATTGTAATTATCAGCCTTCTGCCTCCTGCATGGCCCCTGTCAACAGGTTCCATGAGAACAGCCGTGATTAAAAAGGCAGGGTAATAACATTGATTCAGTCTGATTAATAAAGTAATAAAGCTGATTGAAACCTAAACAATTGGAATGAAAGTTCTTCTCAATATATCAACAAGTTGAACTTACGTCACCGATTATAGACTCTTTTTGTTACCCTCTCCCTGAAATGGAAAATGATTCATCCTTTCATTATGACAGTTCTGGTCTGAATATCACGCTGAGCTAATTGAAGTTTGCCTTTACGTTAGAAAAAATCTACAAGGCACAGAGATAGTGTGTGTGCCTTTTAATAGCTGCTGTCCCAATGCTTTTTTCCTTTTTAACCAAAGCCTGTGTTACTCCTGTAACTGAGTGACATAAATTCACACAGAGTGAAACTAAATAAACGTATATTCATACAAGTCATCGAACACACATTTAACCAAGAAACGTCCAGCATAATTTTCAGCCTTCCAGTGATAACTCTGTCACTGGTAAAATATTGATACAGAGATTCTTATTGCTCCAGATTTTAGCTCAGAAGAGTGTGGGGATCTCTTGTAGGATGCTTATGAGCATCACAACTGCAACCATATAAGGATGATGGAAGTGATGATGACAAGCATGGAACTTTGAAGACTTGGTAGTCCTTTAGCACATTCTCAGCTGAAAAGAGCTGAGCAATATTCACTTGTCACATTTCATATGAGACTACTTTTCCAAAATAAAAAACATTTCAGCATTCCAGGCTCACATCTCTTTTTTTAAAATGCAAGCCAAAAATGGAAGGGTGCTGTATTGTTTTTGAGGTGCACTGTCCCTTGTAGAAGAATCACAGTGAAAGAGAGTAGGTTTGGATTAGGAAGAAATTTTTCCTTGTGAGGTGTTGAGGCACTGACACAGGTTGCCCAGAGTAGCTGTGGCTGCTCCACTCCTGGAAGTGTCCAAGGCCAGGTTGGATGGGGCTCTGGAGTAACCTGAGATAGTGGAAGGTGTTCCTGACCATGGCAGAGGGTTGGAACAAGAGGATCTTTAAGGTCCCATTCCAAACCAAACCATTCTTTGATTCTATGAACTTGTGATCTTGTTCTCCAGGATGTAGGACCCCTTTCTTTTTGCTGTCATACTGTTTTAAAGCACAGGGACATAAGTCCAACATTCAGGATCAGATTAAAACAAATCTTTCCCCAGAATCCCATTTTAACAGTGAATGATAGAAGATGTTGAGGAAAAAAAAGAATAATTAATGCTTTGATAATCAGTGATTTACATCATGTCAGCTGAAACTATTTGGAGCATAATATGTGGTAACTTTGATAGACTATTCTGCTAATTTGATTAATTTATCTCTTTTGCCTTTAAAATGTCCTGCAGCAATAAGTTCTATAGCAATAGAAAAAAAAATAATGTTACAGGAACATACAATTCATAAATGTACGGTTCACAATCATCATCAGCAGATTGTTTTCCAAGACAATTCTTGTTTGCTTTCATACTTCCTTAAATCTTCCAGCCTTAGTTAACAACAGTGTCATCTTTCAATAACGGTAAGGAAGAGGGTGCTGCAGCCACAAAGACCTACCTTGTTATCACTTCCAGGACAAATTATATCTAATGATAGCCAGGGAGAAGTTTAACTTGTTAAAACAATCAACATCCAGCCTAACAGAGACTGTTATCCTGATCCTTCATGCTCATTGTCCCATGACAAGAACTTTCAAAGGACTGTTTGCTGCATTCTGGGTTACAGAAACCCAGTGTCCCTCTGGGTGCCTCCTCTAAACTCTGGAGCAGAAGCTGGCTGTTGCATGACCTTTCAGGAGAATGCTCTAGTATTCCTTGGGGTTGCATTTTGTAGGGCATGGGGTAAAATTCTAGAGACCACAGTTACAAACTGACTTACCAACAGAAATTCAGCCAAACCTAACTGTGTACAAATCTGTTTCAACAGCTCCCTCTCTAGTGAGACTTATGGGCAATTTTTTAAGAAGTCTACCTCTCTTCCTCATAACCTTTGATAATTTGCCACCAGAAGTTAGGGTAGACCTTGGTTGCCATTAGAAAACATGATGCACATTAGAAAGAGACAAGTGGTTCCAGATCTTATGGGATAAGTGCTCACGAAATGTTTGCAATAATGCACTTTAACAGTTACACTCAATGCTAATAATAATAACAGCAACTAGGATCCAACCCAGGCACATATATTTGAGATTCTTGTTTTGTTTTCCTTTTTTTTTTTTTTTAAACATCCCGTTATATTTCACGGACACAGAATTGGGAGCTCATGAAAACACTCAAAAATGAGGTACATTCCTTAACAGGGGTAGGATAACCCTTGGGGTTGCTGAAACTGGGAAAAGTGCCTGTTGAAATATAAAATGGCTTTAAGCCATTTGGGAATATACTGTTGAAAAAGAAAATCAAAGAGTAGGGAAGGGGAAATGTACTGTCATTTTCTGTTAAGAAGCTCATTTTTCGCCTTCTTTTAGAACCATTCAAAATTACTTCTGGCACAATTTAATAATCTACATCAGTTTCCCAAGAGTTAAGATAGCAAATGATATTATGGCAAAAATGTCTTAAATAAAATAAACCTCAGTAAAACCCAAAGTGTTGCTTTATCATCAGATTTTTGAATAATTCAAGAGCTGTAACATCCACTTTTAAATTTTACTTAAATGGGGATATTCTTCCTTCTAAATGACAACAGTATTTTAGTACAAGGCATATGCAGTGGAGCAGAATTAGGTTAAGATTAGGTGTTATGTAAGAGATTGTGTAATGTAACTCTTTCACATGTGATTGTGCAATTGTCAGTATTAATTATAAGCAATTATCCATGTTCTTTGGACACCGTTGTTCTCCTCCCACCTCCCCAATTCTGTGGGTCACCTTCCAAAATCCCTGTGAGGGGGAGAGAGGCAGGGAACACGGGGTGGCAACCATGGAGGGAATTCCCGTCATGTTTCACAGGAGAGATGCTGGTTTTGTCAAACTCAAGCCATGTCCCAATGGAGGGGGGATGGATCCTGTCTCAGCATCCCTGCCTGACTTCCTCCCTTATCCAAGAATTTGGTTTAGCTTGTAAACTCCTGCTCAAGGTGCAAATTGTCCCTCAGCCATGACACTGACCTGGCACAACGTGACAACTGTCATGGATGAGCTGCCTGTGACTCAAGAGCCACAGCTTGGACATCCTTCTCTGTTTCTTCATGCACACCATGGACTAAATGCATAACAATGAGTCAGGCTGATTCCAACAGAGATTAAGTTCATGTAGAGGAAGGATCTGAGATGACCTGGAGTTGTTTTTACGCTCTTTTTGTCCTCAGCTTTTAGCATAAGGACTCTGGCAATGGGCTCTGTTGACCTTTTAATTGCTCAACAGAGTGGTGCAGCACCTTCTGCTAAGGTAGCAAATAATTCAAAATGTGCAGGCCAGCACACATTTATTTTTTAGCAACTCTGCTGAAGGCCATGTGATAAGTAGGATAGCTTGGGATAAAGGCTGGGAGGTATGGAGGGAGAGTTATACCAGCAGTGCATTTGACAGAACCTGATTTTCAAGTTTCTGAGGTGGTCACGATTTTCACCCTGGAGAAATGCTGTTCCACTCAGACTTCCTGAGCTGTCTCTCAAAAAGGGTTGGATGCATCTTAGCAAAGATATATGTTGACAAAAGACACATCTACATCCATGAAAATCTATCCAGTTTCTCTTTACAGTCAGGGGAAAACTGGCTGATATATCCTGTGAAGCCCAGAACTGTTTATCTCATTCTCAAACATTCCTCTCAATCAGGTCATATGAAGCATGCTTAGAAAGTGCCTGTTTTTCTTCTCTAACTGCAAAGAAGACCAGAGCAGAAGGGTCCAATTAAAGATGTCAAAAATGCATAGGAATGCCTGAAATCTGATAAAATGGATCATATTATATTTCCTATTCTTCAGTGTCTTAGGTGTAAAAAGGAGATATCCATATAGCCTTACCACTGGTAAGGCTCACTACTTGGAAAATAGTGGATTTTAATTTTTTGGGGTTTTTTTTGGTACAAAACCACAATTCATACTTTAGTCAATTTGATTTTACAAATCAAATAACAAGTAAAATGATGTGCTGCTACAACAATAAAAACCCCTTCTAAGCTTATTGACACAAACTTTCCTCCCAGTTGATGTTATCGCTTTTCAAATTATATTAGATCATATCTTACCAGGAGAGCAGGCTGATTAAGTATGGAACTGAGTCTGATGACACACCAGTTTTACTGCATTTAGCTCAAAAATTTGAATGGAGATTCTGCTGGTATGATATCACCGTGTAACTAGAGCTAGATGCACATTCACATCTTTGTTCTTTCTCCAGAAAAAGCATGAAGCCTATTTGAGAGCTTGTTGAGTGGTAAAATATCTTCCAGTTTGCATGGAAAGAAGGAAATAAAGAGAGTAGAGGAAATAATTAACTTTAAACCTGTATATATAAAATTGCTGTAAGTGAGATTAAGCAAGCAATGTCGAAACCACATTCAACCCTCTCCATCTGTCCTATGTAATGCCTTGACAAAAGCCCAACAAATCTGGCACCTCCAAATGCCTTCACATGCCTTTTTTGTGCTGTCCAAAGCATTTATCACTGTAGTGAAAAAAAAAAAAACACTTGGAGGGGTTGTGCAATAATCATAGCACTTTTTCTAGCCCTTTGAACTAAAACAGAGGAAGCAAAAGCAGTTGGACTCAATGTTCATTGTAGGTCCTTTTCAACTGTTCTATTCTATTCTATTCTATTCTATTCTATTCTATTCTATTCTATTCTATTCTATTCTATTCTATTTATTTTCTAATCTGTTATATTCTTAATTTCCAGTAATTAATATTGTGCCTTAAAAGCAGTGATGTCTCATTGAGCCCCTTAAAGACCTGAACTGAATTTGAAAGTGCCTGGTTCACCCAAGAGGGGACACATTCCAAGCAGTGGGAAAATGAAAGCAAAGTGTAATTTTTAATCCTTCTGAAGACCCTTTAGCAAGATGAAATTAGGCTAACAAAACAAAACAAAAAAAAAAAAGAAAACAAACCCCAAAAAATCTGATTTATATCATTCAGCCAGGACCCCTTTCCAGGAGACTGGTGCACTGAAAACTGCAAAATTCAAGGAGAATCAGGTTTTATAGCTGCACTGACACTCAGGTTATCAATTCATTGAGCTATTGATGTGCACTTTAACTCCAGGAACATAAAAACGTGCCAAAGCAATATTACATGTGGGAGTTATTCAATAACATGTGGAACGTAAATCTATTCTCTATCTCTTTGCATCAAGAACCTTAATTAATTCTGTGATGAGAATGCTGTTTTCAGCTTACAGTAAAAGCTGGGAGAAACTGCCAGTGATCCTTCTGGCTTTAATAACTGTGCATTTAGTTCAAGGAAGGAAAAATGAATGTAGTCATTAAACTGGAAGATTTTCCTGATCATTATGAGATTGAGCTGTAGGTAGAAATCTCAACATGCATATTAGAGCAGTAAAAGTGTGGATGGTTCTTTCTATGTCAGTATTTTTTTTTTTGGGTTTTTTTTAGAAGACTATGCAAATTCAGGTTCAGATTGCTGGAGAGAGAGGATCAAGGCACTGCATGTGCCATGGGACAAGTGGTGGGTAAACAACCCATATGGTCTTCCCCACATCCAGTTAAATCCATTCATAGCATGCCAATTTACAGGTATATGGAAAAAATTAGTCTGATCCTGATATTTAAAACCCTTCTTCCTCAATACCTTCCCCATATCCTTTGGTTTGTGAAAACCCAGGTCAGCAAATCCTGTGTTCGCTACTGCACATGATGATGGGAAAGGTAAAGATTATATTGATCTCAAAGAATTGAGACTGTGAGCTCCTGAAACACAGCATAACCCAGAGATATTGTCTGCTAGAAACGGAGAACAAGAGTGCACATGCTTAAATCTTATGAAAACAAGTCCTCACAATTTATGCAGCAATTCCAAATGTAATATACAATAGGAAAAAAATCCAAGGTCATTTATTAGCTGGCAAAACCCTGGCTATGTATCTTTCTTGGAACAGCACCTTTAATGAGCTCTCAATGAGCAAACTAACTTCAGCATGTGCTAGCGTGCCTGGTTGGAGAGGAACCTTGTTGATGTCTGCTTGATCTTTAGAAGCTAAAGATAAGAAATTCTGTGTCAATGTCAATAATGGTACAATGAAATAAACTGTATCCACACACTGATAGCACGAACATCTACAGGGGGAGCTGCTTAGGAATTTTTCCAGTAGGATATTTCATGGTGCAAAAAGTGCCAACTCATGTGAGTGCTTTTTTTTTTTTCCTAAGGAGTTATTTTTGTCTAAGGAATTATTAGTCCAAGGGAAGATGGAGTAGGGCAAAGACAATGTCAATCACATGCTGTTCACAATCATAGACTGGGAAGAAGCTTTTTTGAGTCCCTGCTCTGAATCACACAGGAATGCAGCTTTCTAAAACCAGAATAGATTTAAGCCTTTCAATTGCTTTTTGGAAAAGAGACAGAAACTGAACACTTCTGTTGTGGAATAAAACAACAGCCTCTTCCCTGCTTCCCCCTCCTCCGCCTGCTCCAATATTGCAAATATTTTTCACATGACATAGGGAGATGTATAATTTCTATAATTGCACATTCCTGGAGTATGTGCAGGTAAAAGCATCCTACAGGTAGTGTTGTTATAGACCACAATTAATGTAGAGCCAGGCATAATTTTCCTTTGGAGGCTAAAAGATGACTGAAGTCCCCATGTAACCCACCTCTCCTGCCCTTTTACAGCTTCTCCCCTTTCTGTTGGGACACTCCAGTCCCCTATCCATGTATAAGTCCTCCAAGATAGACCTTCCTTGGGACCCAGGAACATTCGCACATTTTATTGACTTTTGGGTTCACTGAGGAAGGAGATGGGGCACCAAAAGAAGGACATGGAATCTCAGGGAGCCTTCCAACTCCTGAGTGTTTTCTCCTGAGTGAATCAGACAGTGGCCACTCATCTGACTCATTTGACACCCTTGGCAAGGATGTGCAAGCACAGGTGCCTCAAGGTATTTGTGCCATTACTTCAGCAACTGGGCATTTAAATAAGAGGCACGGTCTTATCAAATAGAGTATAATTGATAAAGACCCTGTCCTATCCTTTGGAAGTTCCTGCAAATAATCAAAATTCTGGTTTTTATGCCCTTAAATATCAGTGAAGGAAAATACTGAACAACTGGCTTAACAAAAAAAAAATTTTTTTTGAACATTCAGAACATTTCTCAATACTATGCTGGAGAAAACTGCCAAAGTATTTTCCTTTTGTTTGAGAAATTTATATTCACATAATACTAGAAATATTGTTTCCTGGTGGCCTATTGACAAAATATTCCCATTTTTCAGTAAGAACAACTTCTTGATTCTGCGATTTGAAAAAAGAAATTATTTTCTGCTACTGATGGCTTTTAAAACTGATGGAGATTTAAAAGTCATGATAGTACATGTACAAACATTTTTGAAGGCCAATATCCAACTGATTAGATCTCTGGAAAACTAATTAGCTAATTTTCTTGAAACTCTACAGCAAATTGAAGTATTATCCAAAGCTTAAAGCTGAAAAGTTGGAGAAGGTTTCATTTATTAAAAAAGGCCAAATTATTAGCACTTAACAGATCTTGTTAATTATTTCAAGACAGCAGAACTGTTGTACCCTTTAATTAATTATATAAAGCAATACATCCAAATAAACTTAGATTATCTGAGTTGATCCTTATCCCAAGCTCCCTTATTTGAATCTAGTCTAATACTCTTCTTTTACCTGAGTGAATTGGGCTTTAAAATTATAAAAATAATAAAACAGATAGGAATTAAGGATGCTAATAGAGCTTCTTACACCTGAATTTCATTTTGCAAAGAAGAGCAGCTTCAGTGACATTTTCAGTGTATGTCTTCAAAACAAGCACAACCTGCTATGAAATCAAAAGTTAAATGTTATATTGTAAATGTCTTAATTTAGTTTTGTATGTCCAGGGACTGATGGATTGTATTGTTGCTGCTTTTCAGATGCAAGTTACCCTGATACAAAAGGAAAATAGAAACTCTGAGTTCTTGCATTTCAGCACTGCAGTCTGCCCAGTCATGAACCAGAATCTGCTGGTTCACTCTAGAAAATAAAAAAGTGAAAAGCAGTATAGCAAGGGACAGAGAACTTTTTAAAATGATTCAACCAAATAAGCAAGTTCGCTTACAAGATTTGTTTGTAGAAAAATATTTGTCTTCTTGTTTGCCATAAATAGATATAAAAAATTTCTGTGATATTCATTTGTCTCTTCTTTAGTTTCCCTCATCAGGAATTTGGTCTCATTAGGCTCAAGAGGCAAAAAGCTCCTTGGAGCAAATTATTCATTTTACATAAATTATGTTGATTTTTGCTTTTACTGTCTCAGAATTGGTTCCTGTTTGTCGCATAGCACCTTTTAACAATATTTATTTCAAGGGATTTTTATAGGTTCTGTTTTTCTGAAAGGATTTGTCAATGCATTTTAAAACATGCTCAATTTTTCTGTTTTATTTTTGTTTGCTTTCTAATTGCAGGTAAGAAAAACTACCATGAAAAGTTATAGTAAAACCCAACAAAACCTAAAACCTCACCTTGCCCAGCATAAAAATAGCAGTAGCATATTTAAGGAAGCATCTGTCAGGGGAAGCAGAATGAAATGCCTTCCCTATAAAACATCGTTTTGCTTGTACAAGGGCCAATCTGTTTCATTTGTTGATGTTCACATCAGGATCCATTTGATTTAACCATATCTTTGCTTTGGAGGAAAGAAAAAAATCCGATGTATTATTAATGCCTCATTGTATATGAGAAATGAGAATATGAGTCAATGTTGCTCCAGTGCTGTGCATTATGAAGAAGAAGTTGAAGTAGGTCAGCACAGCACATGAGGCTGAATAGACTAATAATGCATCCTACAGTAGACATTCATCTACCAAGGAGTCATGTGTTATGTGCTGGCACCAACACAAGATAAGCATTTTGATTTGTGGGTTTTCCAGACCACATTCGTCCTGAGAAAAGAAATAGCTGCTCCAGTTTCTCCAAAATTCACTCTCACTTTTACTAAAGGGACATGGCTGGGACTATTTTTGCTCAAAATTCAGTTTGGTTTTTTTTTTGTTTGTTTTTTAATTTGATTTTTCAGAAGCAAAATCAAGTAAAGATATATAAAACAAAGTAGATGAGGGGATAAAAGGGTTCAAACTTAAGAATTACCTTCAAGTTCTTACAAGTTAATCACAGAAATTTTGTAGTAGCTCCTGAGTGAAGGGACATGAAACAGACTAGAATCTTTTATGAAAATAATCATTGTTTCTTCTCCGAAATTAAAAGAAGTGCTGAAAGAAAGCTACAGAGCACCAAACAAGGAAGAGGTGCAAAGTGAATGTGCTTGGCTAGCTGATACTGCATTTTAGAGTCCAAAAATGATCAGTCCAAAAATGTTTTTCTAAATTGTCATCAGCACTCATTCAGGGAAATTCTTCTTCAGACAGTATTGGAAAATAATAATGTGGCATTCCATTGCTATTAAGTCTCAAAGTTCACAGACTGCATCTGTTCAGGTTACAAGTTAAAACTATGCTACCATGCTCAGGTTTTTGTTTTCTTTCTTGAGTATCATTCATCATCAATACGAGAGATATTATAATTGAAAATTATCCTACAGTTCCGTTCCTGATCTCTGAGCCAAAAGCTGACTTGTCTCCCCAGAGCTAACAGTACTGAAATGCAGTTAAAATGATCAAATATGAGTCAAATACACAAAGAGAAAGGTTTATTAAGCAAGGAGGTGCCAGCCTTTGATGGACTTATACTTTAAGCAGCGTGCTTCACTCTCTGCTGGCTGTGTTATAAAACCAAAGGGGAATATCTCCTCTTTTGTTGGATTTGAGAGGATAGGTTTAGAGCCATTAAAGGTAAATTTTAAGAATATTGGCTCTATGTTTTCCCAAGCACCAAATAATCCCCAGAACCCTGTACATTTCCATAGCCTAAAAGCTGGGGATAGCAGAGGGAAGGAGTGACCATTGCACAGCTCCTGACCAACACAAGCCCAGCAGAGTTCCCAGGCTGGGCTCTGTCTCCTGGCTTCCTCTGCCTGCTGGGGGGATGTCACCCTGTCCAAGCTGCTGCTGACACTGATTCTGGATGTTTCACCTGGAAACTTGCTGAAAACTTGCTCCTCCCCCTCATTGTGTCAGGAGGAGCTGTGGAACCACCACTGCTTCTGCTGCACCCACAGCTTCAGCTCAGCCACGTATGGGGCTGGTATTTGAAGCAGAAAAAAGTCCACGAAAATTGATTTCCTACAGGAAAAAGATGGAATTATGTATTTAACCTGTCTCTTAAGTATCTGTAGTGTCTAAATAACTTCTGCCAGTGGCTGCCCATTATCTGATTTTGTTGTCTCATTAACCAGTGTCGTAAACAAAGTCTTGTAAAGAACTCAATACAGGTAATGGGAGCATGAAGTGATATCGAGATATTATGATTGTTTTCTGGCCCTAAAATCAAGCTAATAAAGAGCAATGTGCCAAAAGAATTGGGCATTCCCTGGTAGAGAAAAACACAGGATGAACCTGGTGCACTTTTTTAGCACATACTCTTGCATAATTATTTAATGATTCATATATATTGCTTAAAGATGAGCTGCATATGAGAGAAAAACAAGAAATCGTGTGAGATATTTTTTCCTGCTTTGTTTGTTGCAATATATAAGCAAACAATGAAGCGTGCTGTTAAATATAAAATTTTGGGTTTGATTTTGTCCTTTTCATATGTGTAAATAGGAGATGGCTGATAGATAATAAAAATAATAACAACATAATCCAGCTCGAGAAAGTTAAGGATAAGCTCTTGAATTTAATGTTTTAAAGAAGATTTCTCAGCATTCCACTGCCTACTAAACAGTTGAACATCTTTGTTATATATTTATAACAAAACACCGTGTTCAGTGTTTTAATTAAAGGGCTCCAAAAGCACTCCAGTCATACTAAAGCCCATCAATCTCCAGGAAAAAGCAATCCTAGTGTTTCCAACATTTCTTCAGTTAAAAAAAAAATAAGCACAAAATTCTTGTATTAAAAAAATCTAAAATCAGTTTTACTAAATTGCTCCTGAAAGTTCCTCTTTCTTAACAAAAACAAGGACAGCATAAAGAACAATATATAGAAAATCCTATATTGAGTTAATCTAATTATGTACAACAACAAAAACAAGGTAAGCATTGTAAATTTGCCCAGAAATACCAGTTGACTTTTATGTATTATTTTACAAAGCACTTATTTAATCATTTAGGTAAACTTTGCAAAACTATTTCGGCATGATTGTTTTGTTTGGTTTTTTTTTTTACTATACAAAGTAGAATTGTCCCTTTTGAGTATGTCTTGAGAACACATTATTATAAAACAGCTTGGAGAATATGGGAGATTGCTTATCTTGCTATGTTTAATAGGACAATCTTAAACTGCAAGCTCTGGTTTTGCAGTAAGAAAAACAGATCTCCTGCCATCATGTGGAATGTAGCAGTATCTCCTTTTTGAAAGGATCTGATGTTTGAATGCCACAACAGCAAACACATGGTGACAGCAACATTATTTTGTGTCTCATTTTAAATCTGAGCCTTGGTTATAGAACATGAATGAGCATTTTGGTGGGTGGCGTCCAACATCATCTTCAGCGAAACATCCTCTGTGATTGTGATGGGGAAGCTCTGCATATGAAGCTCTGGGAAAAGGGACCCCTTTCTTTTGATTCCTGATGTCAGGAATGTTGTTACATTTCAGATTTGAGGCTCCTCCCCACAGGATTGTGTCTGTATTATATATCTCATTGATTTCAGTGAAGTTATACCAGGAGGTTTGGGCTATACTACATTCTTATTATCACTATCAGAGTGTTTGAAAATATGCCAGGCCTGATACTTATCTACTGGTGTCACTTTTACCATTTGCAGAGCAGAATGAAGCCAAGCTTGCCTCTAGAATACCTTGGTCTAATTCCAGAGCCCATATTCATGAAAAATGTGCTTCTACCTAAGTGCTGCCAGAGCCACTGGACTTTTGAAGGAACTTCACCCCTCCTGGCCACACAATTAAAGGCAGATGGACATCCCTGCCCAAAAGGAATGCAGGTCTTCAGTGTGGAGAGACTGGTCTTTTTGGGAAATAAAACCAAAGTAAAACATGTCGAGTTATCAGGTCAATCACAGAAGTCCAAGGTGGTTGAGGTTGGAGAGAACCTCTGGAAATTTTCCATCCAACTTCATTCTCAGAGCAGGTTGCTGAGGATGTGTCCACTCAGGTTTTGACTCTCTCCAAAGATGAAGACTCCACAACCATTGGATCCCTTTTGACTTCTATCTGTTTTTGATCACATGTGGCCTTGACACAAACTTTTCATCTTTCTGCTGGTGTAGACCTTTTTCTAGGCTCATAGAAACACTCCAGATTATGGAGGATTCCTCTGCTTACTGTTCTACTCTGCTCAGCGCTTTATGCGCCCTCTGCTTACTGTTCTACTCTGCTCAGTGCTTTATGCAAGAGTTTAGCTTTAGTGTTCAGCACTAGGATATACTTCTCCCCACTATTCATCATTTTATTCTTTCCCATCACTCTCTGTGGCACTCTGCCCTTCACTTCTAAGTAATTTTTCCTGTTTTGTTTGGTAGTACCTCACAGACCCTTGTTTAGAGCCTGATGATTTCTGAGACTACTCAAAAGGATCTTTGTGCTCAACGTGAAGTTGATTCATGAATCTCTCCAGAAACAGAAATTGTTGACAAAATGAAAATATTGGCTTCCAACTACCCCCAAGTTTTCACATTTTAACCTTTGTTAAAGCTGCCAATTAAGAAAGCAGCAGAAAATCAATGTACAGTGCTGCATTTGCTCCTATATCAGGTTGCACACTTGGGCATTGGAGAGACTCTTCAGTCTGTGAACTCTCTCTGCACAGAGCTGACAACTTCAGCCTTTTTGTCTCCAACTGGACTTTATGGAACTAAAAGGCTGGGTTCTAAGGAAGGCTCACTAGGTATGGATTTTGTCAGATAAGATGATTTTCAAAACATGTCCTAAAATGGCCAAAGTGTGGGTTATCTCATCTTTGAAAAGCAGGCACTTTGGACTGCTGCTCAACAGAGTGATTTTCAGTTTTTTAAGACCATGCTAAGATGGAATCCTACCTCTTTGCTATAATCAAAGAAAACACACTCAGTTTACAAAGTAATAGAGGAAATTTTCATTTTTCTTAGAAATACCATTCTGTTTCAGACTGAATTCTGGAACAATATTGCATAAGTTATGATTGCTGTCAGATAAAAGGGGATTTTTTTTTAATTTTACAGTAATTTCTACAACAAATTCAGCTTCTGAAATAATTTTAATCTCCCTTGTTTTCTTCTCTTCAGAAAACTTTTGTTTCTCTTCACAATGACTGACATATCAGTCAGTTTTAATATAAAAAATTTAAACATTTCTAGCTAATACTAATTAAAAATATTGTCTATCATTTAATAACGTTCATTCTTGAAATGATTTTTTTTTTCATGGCGCTGGACAAGTCAATTAGCCAGCTTGTCTAGGGTGAATATGAAATCCTTTAAAAACCAGTCAGTTTTGCCTAAGAAAATTTGGGAAAAGGTCTAATCCCTTATATTTTTTCCAGTGATGGGGTTTCCAGGGCATAAGCACTGAACTAAGAAGACAGATGTATTCAGCCACAGGAGAACTTGTCCAGCATTAGGTAGGCAAAAGATCTTGCACATCACAGCACCCTCTGACCTCATGAATTTCCAACTTAATTTACCTATAATAGTAATGCAGTCCAGGCTGTGGTTTGGAGAATAATGTGCTTAAAACCACATAAAAGTTTTCCAGATAAATATTTATTTGTCATTTATTGTACCAAATACCCTGCAATGACAATTTAACATGGGACCAATAACCTTGAGCACGATGTGCTGTTTGCTGCTTTTGTGGCTGCTGTAAAGAATTTGTGAACTATTCATTCATTCAATGGTAACAATGAATTTATAGGTGTTGGGCAAAGGAGTTTTTAACTGTGGGGTATTGTCTTTCTTCTCTGTAAAGTGGGATGATTCTTAGTCCACATGATTACTGTGAAGTCTAAATCAGTTGTTATTCTTGGCTTAGACTCCAGTCTGAGAGGTGTCCTTGAAGAATTATTTTTTTTCTTGTGCTGTTAGTGCTAAATATTATGTTAATTCTTAGGTCAGATCATGAACCTTTTTCTCAGGCAAAATTTAAAGTGACTTAACTCCTGTGGTTATGACTGAGTATCAGAAATGCACTATTATTTAGACTTGTTATTTACAGGGAGAAATACATATTGAGCTGTGTGTGTTTCTTTAACAGAACCTTGTGAATTCTTATCTATTTTCATGTGTACACTTATTTATTTCAAACTGTTTATACAAGATAACTAAAATGAATAAGAAAGGAAAAAAAATCTTGCATGTGTTTAAATACACCAATGTGATGCATTGGCTTTTTACAAATACAAAGAATACAATGAATATGTAGCCTTCCTATTACAAGTTCAAGTGGAAAAGCGACACAAGACCAAATTAATCAGGTCTAAAATTCCTTCTGCAATCTCTTGCCAGACAAATAAGGTTCCTTATGGCTGATGTCAATGGTATTCTAAAGTTTTAAAATCAATAAACAGGCTGTAAAATTGCATCTCTAATCAGGATAAGGAACACAAACATTTACAGAGTAACATGCAAACATAACAAAATACTGCAGCCGGCAAAAATAGAATGAGGCACCCAGTTCAGCTGCCATTATTTTTAAATGCATGTTTAATTTAGCATCTCAGCTGAGATAAAATGCAGACAGAGACATGTTAAATTGGTATTACCAACTGCCTGGAGATATCTCCAGATTAACCCACCTATCCACAGTCCATCTGTTGTAAAAAATAAATTAAAACTAAATAACAGAATCCAGCCTTTTTAGTTTTTTTTGGTTTTGTTTTTTTTTAGTATTGTACATTATTGTCGAAACATTCAGAGAAAAAGTTTAGCATTGCAGAGAGAGCCACAGCAGCAGCACCAGGAAGTTCCCAGGTGAACATGTTTCTGGAAAGGTGTCTATGTGTTGCAGCATGTTGTTGCGAGTGAAATGTTTTGGAGAGCTCTAGCAGGTGTTTTGGGAACACACTGTGACTTAACCATGAGCTGCTGCTCTGTAACTGGCCAGTTTGTTCACACATCCTGAAATGTAGGAATGATTCTTACAGAGCTTGTGGGAATAACCCGCAGCAGTGTGAGTTTAAAAACAAAACCTTGCAAGTACAACAGAACTTTTTATGGGGCTGGGAGGGGGATAAAAAAAGAAGTGTAATGGGGAAAAGAGCACTAGGAATGAGGTGGGTGTTGAGGTTGTTTGGGATAAAGAGTAAGGATGAACAAAAGGTACTTCTATCTGAAAATGAGGTGTCAGACTAAGAATTGGGGGAATGGTGGCACTGTGAGGTATGCAGCCATTTTTTAGAGCAACATCTGCCTTTTGTTGCTGTCTTGGGAACATATGTGGGGCATTTGGTTCTTAAAAGGAAATACTAAGTTGGACCAAAAAGAGAATTGAAGTGTCCAGTCTATAGTTTTCTATAGAAACCTACAGAAACCTAATTTCTTAGATTTTCAGGGGATTTTTTATTATAGTTTGTGCTTTGTCTCAGCTCTGGGAAGCATGTGATTATGGAATGATCTCGAATTTCAGTACAGTAGAAATGAATCCCTGAAGTGAAGGATGGGTTTGGTTTTTGGAGTCCTTGATCTGCCATGGACACAATTGTTCAGCAAGTTGTTTTTTCCTTTCTGTGCTTTAGTTCCTAATCTGTGAAAGGGGAATGAGTGTTCTTGATTTCCTCATAAGAGTGATGTGAAGATAAATACATCCAAAAACATGCAGTGCTCCAATAATCCATGGCATACTTGACTGCCATAAAAAAATTATTAACACAGGACAAATGAAATGAAGTTTGATGATGTGCCTGTACCTGAATAACCCTAAGGGCACAATAATCAAAAGCCAAATGAAGGAAACAATTTGATGTCAATCTCATGAATTCTTGGAACAGGATTCTGGTTTCTTTCACATTAATGGTTGACAAGATTGCCATCAAGAGCTGTGTGTAAGGTATGTCTCCACTTTAGTTGCAAGCAAAGTGTTGGGATACCTGTGTTAGATTTAAGCAGAGTACTGAGCTAACCCTTCAACACAGAGCTCTAAGCAAGGTATTACCAAGGTGAAAAACTGTGGACAAAAGTATTAGTTTAGTAGGAAAAGCACCAAAGAAAATAAGGTTCCTCAATTATAGCTTACTTTTTAAAGGAACATTCTTTGGTACAGGTTGTTTCCAAACCTGTTTTAGCCCCAGTTATGAGCAATAGAATGTGTAAGACAAAGGGAGGGAAATGTGATCAGGTGAGTAAGAGGGAGAGAGAAAAGTACAAGCGACAAGATGTATTTCAGGAATTAGCTGAAATCTACTTGTAAAGTTATCAGGGAATAGAGCCAGAAAGGAACAGAGCAGTCATTTCAGGACACAGCCTTTCTTTTGCTGTAACTATTAGAAAACGCCCATTTACGGGTTAATGACAAATTTGGACAAATGAGCAAGGAGTATGGAAAGAATACGATATACAGGAGAGAGAGAAAATCTGAGAAAGGCCTGGATTTACCCAATTACATTGAGCTGTTCATTTAGTCCTCTTCTGGGTTCCTTCTGTTGTTACCAGAGTTTTCTGTAGGAAGAGAGATACGCACTTCCATAGAGTGATTCAGAAGTTAAAAATCCCTTCAAAGCCTGGTCTAACTTCACTGTAAGCTCTGCTGTGACTTGATGACCTCCAAAGGTCCCTTCTAGCCTAAGTGTCTCTGTGGTCCCATGATTCTTGGAACCACATCTGGATGTAGCCACTCTCTCCACTGACTGGAATGCTAAGGAGGAATATCTTCCTGCAGGATGCTTCTGGTAAATTCCAGTATATGATAGAACCTGAGCCAAGAAAAAGGAATATTTTCAGAACGAGTGATAAAAAAAAGTGGTTCATTGTGCGTAGGTGGAGTCCTCAGGTGAGCACTGTCACTCTAGAATGCACGGTATCCAATTACCCTTAAAGTATATAGGATGTGATTTCCTTTGGGTAGAAATGCCTTCTAGAATCTAAAATTAATCTCAGTTGAGAATACTTTGGAAAGATTTTTGAACTCTCCTTGCTTTGCTACAGAAAAACATTGATATCCATTTAATCTTACAGGAGTTACTTCACTGCAGATACCAATTATTAGCCAGGACATGTCAGTGCTAATCCATTTTCAAGAAAAGATGAAATCACATGATTTTTAATTATATTAGGCAGAGGTATGCTGGCTTTTGTGAAACTAAAATTCAAAATTTCCCAGGAAATAGGGTAGAAAAATAATTATTTTTGAAAATTCTGTTGGAAGTTGATATTCAGGAATTTCTCACTGGGTAAGAATTAAAGTTTCCTACAAGGTCTTTATCTTGTTTAATATAACTAGTGACTAATAAAACTTATCTTGTTTAATAATGGATGAACTAATTATCCCTATACATGTTTAATCCTTTTTAAAACCTGCTAAGCTCTTGGACTTGCAGCTATCATGTGGCAATCAGTTCCACAGGTCAATTATCTATTGTGAAAAAATGTCTTCCCCTTTATCCTCTCTCCATGTCTTGCCATCCCATTCCATAGGATGCTTCATTATTCTTGTATTATGAAATGGGGTAATTGTGAACGACCAATTTCATGATCCCTATCACATCCCTCATGTTTGTTTATCTTCTTTATTTCCTAGTCTATTTTTCATTATAAATATTTTTTGGTGCCTTAGACTTTTCTAGTCTTCACGGCCAAGCCCTTGTTTTCCTCAATTTTGATGGTGATAGTAAGTTAGGCTCAGAATTCCACTATTTTTCTCATCATTTTATTGATAATCACGTAAATTGTAATGTCACTGTCATTGGCTAGTCTTATAAATGTTGCAGCAGTTATAATTGATGGTTTTACTCACTGCCCTAAGTTGCTTAGCCCATGTGTTTGCAGCAATTGTTGTTATTAAATTACTGTGTGTCTACAATTACAACACTGGGGAGTTGTTGTTATCATTTCCCTTTTCAAATGAAAAGCAAATAATTCAGGTAGTGATGTATTAACCACTAGAGGTGCAGAAAGACCAGAACTTTGCTCATTGCTGCAGTGCCTGATTTTGGCTGCTGGTTGGGTATGAATCTTCAAAGGGAGTCTGTGTTCTCCCTGGGCAAACTCATGGAATGAGGTATATGACTCCTAAAATTAGTTTAACAAACCCAGAGCATCATGCTGAGCATACCTGTTGGCTATGGGATTAGAAACCCAAGTTTTCCCATTCTGCCTGTGTCTGGAGTTATTATCTCTTCCGAAAGCACAAGGAATATTTAATTAAAGTGGAACAGATTTACTGGAAGAGATTGTGAGACCCACAATCTCCTGGACTGTCTCTTGGTGGTTAGGGTATTCTCCTGGGAGGTAGAGAAATAGAGATGTCGTTTCAAACCCCCTCAGGAGAAAGAGAAACTTGCACCTGGTACTGGCCTGTTCCAGGTGAAGCCATGAGACTTTTGAATATAAAGGAGTCAGCATGAGGGTTATAAATCTCCTTTTCTTGGACGAGTTTCTCTGCGCTCTGAGAATGTTTCTGGCTTAGGTCCTGTGAGCCAGATAGGCAGGGAAACCACCTAGTTTGCAAATCCAGTCCACAGTGGAATGGGAATAGGTGTGGAACACCTTGGCAACATGAGCCTATTGCAGAAGAGGGTTTTACTGGAAGAATGGTGGCTGTGGTAACTCTTTCGGTCTGAAGATGTAATGTGAGGTGAGGTTTGTGGACAGTCAGTGGCTTTATTTAGACCAAGTAATATCACTGGAAAAAAATAGGTAGGTTTTTTAGACAAATAAGCCCTATTTTTTTATTTTTTTTTCAGGCTGGCAACAAAATCAGAAATATTCCATGTTAATAACAAACTACGGTATTCTATGTTAGTCTAAATTTAATAACTTTTGTTCTGTAATCTAGTCTAAAGGAAACACAGAAACTTAAGGAAACCTAGGCGTCTACAGGGTCAGGCAAAATTTGAGGGTCTAAAACTTCACCTTTGGCTTCTGTGAAAATTTTCTAAAACTGTGGCTTTGACTTTTTAACACTGTTTCTCAGCAAAAGCATGAAGCCAGTAGCTGTACCAGTAAAACACATGAATCAGTGCTGTTCAGAGTTCCCATCCTTCACAAGAGCAGCATTAGGGACAGCACAAGAGAAGGATGACGGTTAGAAGCAGATGGTGAGTAAACTGTTAAGAGTCCAACTTCATTAGCATTGCTTTGATAGATTAATGGTGCCCTGAAATCCTGCCAGGTAGGCTGTTGCCAAAGGTGCCATCTGTGTGGAAAAGCATACACATCAAGAAATTCAGCAAGGAAAAAAAGAAAATAAAAGAAAAAAAAAAAGAACAACTAGCTACATTAGTTACACCCCAAGTTATTTCCACCCACCATGTGCTGATGGATAACCAAAAAGCCATTAGTAATTAGAAAAATGTTAAATTATATTAAAAAATAAAAATTATTCTGGAATGTCATGCTCTGTACTTTCAGGTAGTAGGTCTCCTCAGTTAATACAATAGTATCTTGTATTATCATTATTATATTGTCAACAACACCAGCATCATTGTATTTATTATTTTTACCATTACTTGCAATGTGGACACACCTTGAAGGCCAATTGCTATATGACTTTTCAGTTCAGTGGTAAGAGGTAAACCCTGTCCCAGAGAGTTTAGCAAAGTATTTTTCTATTCCATTGT
Source organism: Geospiza fortis (assembly GCF_000277835.1). Lineage (NCBI taxonomy): Eukaryota > Metazoa > Chordata > Aves > Passeriformes > Thraupidae > Geospiza > Geospiza fortis. The sequence goes on along the minus strand of NW_005054564.1, from coordinate 47,586 downwards.
AGTTTAAATAGAAACTGTTTCTATTTAGTTCCCATTCAAGCCACTACCTGTTTCATAATCAGTTTTGTTAACCCTGAATGAGTTTGAAAAGTTTCACAATCAAAAAGTAAAATGTATAGAAAGAGGAGAGTTTCAGGGGGTAGAAAAAGATGGCCAAGCTTTCAGGTGGTGGACCAAGGTAGAAAATCCATCTCCCCTGACAGATCCTTTGCATTTGTTATATAGGTTTTTTCCCTCATTTCCTGTAGCTGTGTGAGGGCAACTGAAAGTTTGGTGCTGCACTGGATTATCATGAGTGCTAGCAAATGTCTTGGTGGTGGAGTAAGAGATGTCACTTAGAAAAGCTAAATATCTCACAGTTCACCTTTCCTCCTCACTCGCTTCACCTGCAAGTAAATCTGTTCCCAAACATGATTCATTTCTGTATAACAAGATACAACAGTGAGATTATTTCAGGAATTTCATCAGGCATGCAGTGCATTATCTCCGATAACAAGAATCAAAGATCCAACCTCTCCCCACTGGAGACAATTTGCAGAACTCTCTCCTGCAGTGTGATCAAAAAACTTGTGGGCTACATCAGCCATGCCCAAGGTCTGCAAAGCTGCCCATTCTTGTGGTGTCGGACCAGGGATGGAGGCTGTACGGACTAGGAAAAGATGGGGAAGGCAGAGGGGTAGGAAAGTTCCAGTGTGACCTTTTTATTTAAGTAACAGAAATCAGCCCAGGTGAAGAATATCTTGAGTCCAGGCTCTCTTACCCAAATTAAGTGTCTCCATGCAGGTGGCTGTATCAGCTGGTGGTTAAACTCCTATTTTTGTTCATATGACAGAGATTCAACTGACCAAATGTGTGTGGTCCACCTTCCTAGCCATGGGCTCTTTCTGGCATTTCTCATACCATGGGGTACCAGGAAGGGTCAGAGAGGGCCTGAGGGTCTTACAAATCTCAAGTAAAATATGTAAGGTCTACAAGGGTATCAGATATGTCATGGTTTCTCAAGTGGCACGAAATATCTGTGTGGGCACCCGAGTCAAGTCTATATTTGTGTAATTATACCTCTAAATTTAGGTGTCTGAATATAAAGCTGAATAACATCAGCCTTGTGCTGAAGTGACCTCTGACAGAAGATTTTGCAGGGCAAAAGACCCCAACAACCAAAAAAAAAAAAACAAAATCAAATTTTAGTACACTTCAGTTATGCAGGCCACACTCAGTAAGAAATAGTGGCCCAGATTCCTGACTTTTGGTCCAAACAGGTTGCCAGGATATGCCAACCTCGTATGAAGTGCTGGGGAGTTGAACACCTACCCAACCTACATTCCAACAGCAGCTAAGCAAAATTTTAATCAGTGATGGCAACAGACAGAAAGAGAAGATGGAAAGGGCGATACCAGAAAAGGAGGCTGGTAATATTGATGACATATAATTATTTGCCATATTAGCAAAGGCTGGGCAGGTGGGGCAGTATCCATTACAAATGTTGGCTGTGTTTAACACGTTGGTGAAGTCTGAGTCACTTGCACAACGTTGAATGTGACTTCAAGTAAGTTTTAACCAAGCTCAGTTGCATTCAAGGCTTAGCTCTCGATTCTCCACCTTCCTTAAGAATGTTCTCAGATCTCACCAGCCTCAAACCTAGCTAAATCCATGTATTAATCACAGTTAGCTGGCACAATGCTGCATACAGTTTTTCACGAGTCGTGGTGAGAATATCCATGGATTCAGCCAGGCTTACCAAAAATTTCCCAGGAAAGAAAACACACAGAATGTCCAAAGTTCATGTTAATGTTGATTCACGGCATATTGATTTTCCAAGGAAGCAATAAATCTCCTGTGGATTTAATATTTATTCTGACCTATCCTTAAGAACCATGAAAAAGAATTGAATGGAATTAACTATACTCCATTACAGTAATCTTTCAGCAATGTTTTTGCCTTCATGCTAAATTAACAATGTCTGCAATGTTTTTCAATTTATTTTTAATATGAACTAGCTTAGACTAAGTCTAGATTTGCAATTTACATACTCCATTGTTTGTCTAAAGAAAGCCAGTTTAGTTATTCTTATGTTTTAACCTGTTAAGGTTATTTTTACTTTTAGAATACTGCACATGCTCAATTTAATTTGCTAGCAGACTCCCAAAATTTTATTGATATTGCAAAATCACATTTAAAAATCCCTAAAGGTTCATTAAACATTAAAGATAACGTGGAACTGAGAAAAAGATGTTATACTGATGTTCTGTGTAATACAAACTATTAAGTTTTCCTTGGCTATTTTTATACTCAATCTCATAATTGTGATAACAATGAGGAATCTCAGTTTTCTGAAGTCTAAAACCCAGGGAACGGACAAGGGAAGGCTTGAACTTACAGCTGAGGGGGTAGGATTTGCAACTATTTCAGTGGATCTTGTTCATATCTCTCCATGTGGCACTTTTTTCATGTTCACATCCACAGCTACTCTGGGCAACACGTACCAGTGGCTCAACACCCTCACAGGGAAGAATTTCCTCTTTATCTGTCCTAAGTTAAAATTTTGCCATTTGTGAGTCTAGACTGTGAACCCTAAAAATACTTGCAGACATTCAGAAGTAGTAGTTGCTTGGATAAAATATTCCCAAATCTGTAGGACTCTGGTAAAAGAAGACACACCAGAAAAACATCAGATAAATGAAATTGTCTGCATCAATTTGAAGGCCTAGTCTGCCTTACTAACTACCTATTTACTTTCCATTGGCATTTTTATACATTGAAAAGAATGCCAAAATACTGATGCATATCAAATTATCTGATATGATGTTCCTTAGATAACACATGCACTGTACTGGTCTCTATTTCAGTAACGTAGAATATTCTGGGAGTGGTATCCCAGAATATCACTTATTCAGGATTTCCAGTATCCAATATAGATTCTTTTATATCTTTTGAATTAAGGAGACAGCTTCAATTTTTTTTTTTTAATTACTTGAGGGTTCATATTTCTACTTCTTCATTTCCCTCTGGTTTTGATGAGAATAGTTTCTGTGCCTCCACCTCTCATTTATTTTCAATTTCTGAAGCCCAGGTTAAGGAGTGCCCACACCCAAACAACAGTGACTAAGACTTTGAAATAACATGAGGCATCTTTAACTTATTCTCCAAACGTGTAGCAATGAGTGAGGTGCAGCCTGAAGAAATTGGGTGAGACAATTTCCCAAGTAATGAATTAATAAATGTTGCAACGCTGGTTAGTGCCAGCCAAAATCTCAACTTGGCATGCTAGAACGTGATCAGAGCTCTCCTTGCAGCCACCTTTGCTTTGCTGGACAAGGTTCTCCTATTGTATTCAACTAATGGTAAAAAAGGGAGAATTTTGTATCTAAGTTATGCTTTAAAATAAATACTGAGGAGGAAATTCACAGAGCAATAACCAGAATAGTGCACCAAGATTAAACTGAGGCTGAGGAATGTGCCTGTTACCAAGGAGAGAAAGGCTTCAAGTCAGTCCTGCTCCAGCTGACATTAACCACATTACCATTTACCATCACTAGAAACCATCATGTAAGTTTGTCAGGAATGATTTTTCAGCCTCCTGTAGGATAGAATAGCATACAACCCACACCCACATTTGCCTGATCTAATTTAAGCTATCTTAAATTTGGATATTTAATCTAAACTAGCTATCCAGAGGGCCTCTACAGGTGAGAGACACAGAGAGGGACAACTTCCAACACAAACCATTCTAAGATTCTAAGGTGCATCCATCACAAAACCTCTGGGATTCAATATGCTTTTTGAAGCTGAGCTAATGGAATCATAGAATCATAGCATAGAATCATAGAATGGTTTGCGTTGGAGGTGACCTTAAAAATATTCTCAGTCCCTTTGCATTGGGCAGGGACAATTGTCCCCAGAGCAGTTTGCTCAGAGCTCCATCCATCACCTCCAGGAAGGTGCAGTTATGAAAAATCAGCTGTTAAATTTTGAGAAAAATGCAATCTCATGGTGAGAATATCCCATTCCCTGCATTGAAGCACAAACACACAAATAGATGTGCCCTCCCAGGGAGCTTAGGGAAATATCTGTGTAAAGAAATAAAGAAATGTCACCCACTCGCTTGAGAAAATTCACCATTTTATGCAACTGCATACGTCTTCCAAGAGAAGGTTGGACTTGATGATCTTGGGGGTCTTTTCCAAGATTAATGATTCTATGATTCTATATTTATGAGACTGTGTGGCTTAGGCTGAGTGACTAATTTGGGCCAGAGGATGGTTCAGGACAGAATACCTCAAGATGGTTAAGAATATTTTCACTGCCTTAGAGGGCCTGACGTTTCTAGAAGACCAGTGGCTTTTGTGAATGCCTCATCCCCCATGTGAGTCCACAGGACTCAAATTCTGAAACTAAAATGTGAACCAGGATCTTCTGAGCTTCTAGTCAGGTTCTGGAAATCAAGGCCCAAGAGTTTGGGCTTTTGACTCTTCAACTCCACAGTGGGATTTAGGCATTAAGCCTCTTTAGAAATCCATGTCTCTGGACTTAAGCCACCAAAGCACTGAGATACGCACACTCTGATATTTTTTCACAGGAGAACATTGGCTTTCCCATGTTATTTGTGATTCATGTTAAGCATAAGCTTAAGGGCCTTCCTGGCTTGGAGTCTGAAAAATATATCTCCTGAAGCCAAATTTTCAACAGCAGCCTGTCATGGAGGAGGGGGGGAGGGAAGAAGGGAGGGAGGGAGACTCCAGCTCTGGATATCCAGCTTTATCCCATCATATTTGGTGTCAGAGGCCTTCTCACTTGCAAAACAAAACACACAATAGTCAGGAACAGGGGCCCTTGACATGCCTAGTATTTTATCTTCTCTATCTTTAGGGAAGGGATATTAGTCCTCACTTCTCAACTTCAGATCGTTGTTGTGAAGATTAATTAGTTAATGCTTTTACAGCACAGAAAATGTAAAGTGCTACTATATAAAACTATTATTAAGTGCCTGCAGGGTCTTGCTGTCTTATGTGGCAGAATGGGAGAGGCTCTGAACCATGGAGATTAGGCAATTTTAGAATAGTTCTTTTCAAATTGCATTATTTTTAACTCTTTGTTGTTCTAATATTCTCTCAAGAGGGTTTGGAAATATTTACCCTATTCATTGTATTCTATTTTCTTTAACACTCACTTTTGAATAAACACAAGTCCTTCCTAGGTTTTTATCTGCATGCAGAGTTATTGGCTTAAATAAAGGTGTGATTTTACACCAATTTCATTTATCCTAATCCTTTTATTTTAATTTTAAATTAAGCTTATTCCAGTTTGCCATAAGATGATTCAGAACAAGTTTATGATAAACTGAGATAAGCCACTCTAAAACTGAAATTAGTGTGTCCACACAGGGATTTGCTCTAGTTTAAGCAAGGTCATGAATTTGAACACAAGTTATCATGGCATAAGCTAGAAAATGAATTTACAGTTTACAAATGATTCAGCAGTTCCTGCGATGCACTTGACTCTGAGCACCTCCTCTCCAAAAAACTTAATTTTAATCCAGAGATAACCTACCTACAAATACCACCCTATTCAAAACAGGGTGAAACCTTGCATGTGTTAAATCATAAGGTCATGGAGTAGTTTTGGTTTGGAAGGAACCTTCAAGATCATTGTGTTCCAGCCTTTCTGCCATGGGCAGGGACATCTTCCACTAGACCATGCTGCTCAGAGCCCCATATCAAGTCAGGACTTGATATATTTCCAATGAGAATGGGAGAAAAAGGGAATATATTTAGGACTATCCCACAGCTTAGTCTGCAGTCCTCTACCTTGCAGGAATGCCAGAGAGGATGGATGGAGCAGGGTTGGCCACCATCCAGCTCGAATGGTGCGTGTCTAACTGCTATCAAACTTCAAATTCACCCTTCTTGCTCAATCTTATTTGTGTGTCTGTGTGCTGCCTTGGCTGCCTTGCATCCATGCAAACGTGTGCATGGACACGCTCTGGATTGCTGCTGTCCCAGTGAGTCACTCCTGCCCTAATCAAAACTGTGGCCATCAACACTGCTTTTGTCTTAACACAACTAATTGCACAACTGGTAGGCTGACAGGAGGTTGATGGAAACTCAAATGTATGCAGGGGTGTTAACAGAAAGGGATGGAATGTGGCTTGTTCTGCTACAAGAGCAAGAAAAAATATATAAAGAGAAAGAGAAGTTAAAGGAAAATAGAAGGGAAATTAAATAAAGAGATAGAAATAATTCTTTTGTTCCTTACGCCAAGATTAGCAGTAGACACACTATGGATAAAATTAGAGAAAACGCGGTGAAAATTAATTTTAGTCTCTAATTTTGCATAATATTGGGTGAAAATATATCTGATATGAAATACTTTTAAGGGGTCAAAATTGGATAACATGTGAAAAATCCACATTTTCCTACAGTATATATTTTACTTCTCCATAATTACTCAATTTTTTTCTTACCTGGTGTCTGTCAAGCACTGATAAACATGATTAGCAAAACAAATAGGGGCATTAAAAATTTTGCCCTTCACCTAATTTTTTGTTTCATACAAAACAGACTGAAGTTTTTATAACATCAAAAAACTAAATTTAGGCTCTCAAAACCTTATATAGAAACTTAAGTGAGAACCTTATTTAGCGAAGATCATAAGCATATGTTTAAATTGATCCTGGTTCAGGAATGTGCTTAAGTATATGCTTTAATCTGATTAAATATGTGTTTAATGTTAAACACATGTTGAAATGCTTTGCTGAATTGTGGCCTGATTTTCAAAAGTGTTAAGTACCTTGAACATCTCATTAAGGTCAAGAAAAGCTGCATGTCTTCATGCTCTTACCCATCAAGGCATTTTCTTACATGTTTAATTTCAGACTTAGGACCATAGCCATTTTTTTTTTCCAGTAAAATTTTGAACCTGGTTTTGCTGTAGATAAACACAGTAACATCTGGATTCATACCTTATCTGAATTATCTACCACTAATGAGTTTTCAAAGTTGGACTGAGGGACTGAAAACTTCAGCATAGCTTCAGTTTGTTTGGTTTTCTTTTGTTTTTGTTTTTAAAATGTAATTTTTATTGCTCTCTGTTTCCATTTGGAAAGGCTCTGCTCTTTCCAGTCCCAGCCAACACCAAGAAGTGAAAAGGTGTGTGAGAAGAACTATTACTACTAACATTGTTAAGTGCTGACAGCATTCTTAGTTCAGTACAAGACACGACTGAAAGCAGACCCTTCCTTGCACATCTTACTCACAGGTAGTCTGGATTCATTTCAAATTCCAGATGGCTTTTCAGGGTGGTTTCTATTTTATCTGAAATAGTTTTCCTTTTCCTAAGAAAAACAAAGAGATAGTTTAGGCTTAGAAAGATTTTTTTCTTCCCCTATTCTAAGATTATAACAAATTAAAGGCTAGCCCTGTTTTGACTTCAAAAACTTCTAAAAGTCTGCTCAGTCCTATGGCTTTTTTTGCCATTGTTCTTAAGAAGAAACCCTGGCTTTTAAAGAGTTTCTCACTGCCTAAATATATCTATATATGTATGTAGGTTTTTGCATTATAGGTTTTTTTTTCATAAGGAACATTCCTATAACCTTCACCCACGTATTTTGCTTTACATCAATAGCAGCTTTCCTCTTGACTCAGAGAAGCTTTAGATCTAACCTAAAAGCCTTTCTGCAGCTGAGCCTTGCTAAGGGGAGGTAAATCTTAGGCTGTTCTCACCTGCTTATATTCACTGTTTTCTTCCAGCCCCTACCCTAGCTAGGAAGGTATTTCTCACTTCTGGCCCCCAACACACACATACAAAACGTGTCACCAGGGCAGCAGCTCCCTGACCAGGCTTTGTTAAAGTGCTCTGGAGGAGAAATTCCTTCCTGCTTTTGAGCAGACCTGGGAGGTGATGTAGCTGCACCACGACACTGCTGCAGCTCTGCATTTGTGTGAAACCAAGCTGCCCACAGCAATTCAGGCTCTGGTTTCACTGCAGGGTTGGTGACACCAATCTCAGGCTCCTCTCAGCCCACTCTGTGCCTGCCCCCACTGCAGCCTCACATCCTCTGCCTTTGCTTCTACCTCCTTTGGCCCCTCTTTTAGAGCAGGAGCCACAGTGGGAGATGTTCCTCCTTTCTTTCTGACAGAGGCAGGATGTTCTGCTCTTGGGTTAACTCTGGAGCAAACCCGAGCTATTCTCACAAGAGGGGTGGGACATTAGTCTTCAGAAGGGAAGAGATGGGGTGGAAAGTCTTACAGGAGGTCCTGCACTTCTTTGTGGAGTAGAAAAGGAATTCCAGAGGGAAGAAATGATTCTTAATAATCTCTTGTGTGTAAGATTCCAAAAGGGAGTGACTTCTTCCAGAACAACTCCTGCCCCTTGCCAAAAGAACAGATCAGCTAGAAAACACAATTTACTCCAAACTGCCCTCCCTGCCCCCAAATAGAAGGGCTCCTTGTACAAAATACTTAACCATGTTGTACTGTGGGACAACAATTTGATATTTACCTTAATTAACAGAAATTTCAAATTTGTACTTCTCAAAACTACCATGACTTCTTGTGGATTACAAAAGTGATGGTAAATTTTTAGGGTGCAGGAATGTGGAGATAAGAATTTAGGAGTAAACTGGTACTGATTGTTACTCTGCTCCTGTGTGGGCAGAACGTGTCATGTGGCTGTAGTCCTTCAAGCAAGTTACTAAACCCTTCTGTTTGGTCCCACATAACATTAGCTATCTGAAATATATCTTGTCTAATTGTCCAGGCTCCCTCTACAGATAATGAAGAGAAATCCATTAGGTGATTCATCCCAGAATTATGACATTATTGACTCATTTAATGCATGACGTCCATCTACATCCACATCTGGACTACAGAGGGAAATTAGACAGCTATCTTATAGTAAACACTATATTTTAGATGCCTAATATGAAATGAAGCCATCCCAAAACCTTTATCAAGAATGCTTGGCTATCAGATCAGCAGAAGAATTGCTTTGGTACCTTTACTCCACCTCAGCTGATTCACTAGCTTGTTTCCTTATCGGGACTTGTTTTGTGTGTTCCAGATTAATGATAATCATGATAATTCTTTAGGGAGATTAAGTAATCCTCAGAGTCACCATGTAATAGGTAAATATAGATATCACTGGTTTACAGATGAGGAAATAGTCAGTGAGAGTTTAAGTGACTCGTTCTATCTAATTTAATCTTGTTTGGGTTAATCTAATCTATGTTTTATAAATAAATCACACAATCACTGTGATATGTAGGCAATAGACAGTCAAGACAGTGCTGGAGACAGTACTCAGGAATTCCTAGCTCCCAGGCCTATCTTTCTCCTATAAAACTATTGCCTTAATAGCAGCAAATAGCCTTAAAAGTTTCCATGAAGGATTTCTAGATCCTGTATTTTAATGCAACTGAAGTTCTGGAAACACAGCACTTCCCTTCTCTGAAAAGATTATTTTAAGGGTTGGTGCTGCACACAAGAGCTGGGTATGTGAGGAAATGGATGAAAGCACTGTGTGGTCAGTGTGATTTATCTCATTCCTTAGGAACCTTATCTGGGATAAGAGAACACATAAATCCTTTTGAGAATAATGTGATATAACATTCATCTTAACTCCTTCCCCTAAGACTTATAGGGATAATAAAATGAATGAAGGAAAAATACTTGTTTGAATTGCTTTATTACTTTGGGGGTTTTTTTAGTGGATTTATTACTTTTTAATAAATTGTTCCTAACTGGGTAGTATTTACTCCTAGGAATTGAAATCTGCTTGTGAGATGAGCATTTATGGACAGTGCCCTTACTGGGAAGCAGAAGCTCAGATCTATAACTCACTTTTGACTTACATGAGAGAAAGGATGAGGCCCACTCTGCCTGAGCTGGTGCCTGCTGGAGCAAGAAGGATGAAGCTTCAATTCCTCTTGCTAGCTCAGATAAAGTGCAGATATGAACTAGTCTGGAATGAATGTTTAACCTTGGGAGTATTTGCTATCTCTGGGCAAAATCTGTTTTCTTTGGGTTTTTTAAGTGGTTGGTTAAAGTTGGTGGTTTTTCTGTGGAAATGGGAAAAGGTTTTGGAATCTGACAAAGAATGTGGAGGAGGGAACAATTGTTTTATTTAGTTTATTCAGCTGGTAACACAGATGTGGTAGAGATACATTGGAACGGAACATGTTGTACAGTACAGTACAGCTGCAGGACTGCCTTCTGGGGGTTCCCCAAAATATAGGGTGCATTTGGAGGGTGAAATTCAGTTTTCAGCCTGGAAACCATCTCCATTCTGAAATGAACAATTTCTCCCCGGTTCAGTTTTTACTGAGGATGCAGCCAGTGCGGCCTTCTCTGATTAGCTCTATCTCGGAAGCACGGGGCAATCACTTCTCCACAGAAACATGTTCTACCTCTTTCAAAGCCTCTGGTTAAATTTTTATCTAAGTCATCAGATTTAGCAATTTGTAACTGATCTAATCTCTCTGCAAAATCCTTGCTCACCGAAACTGTATCCAACAGCTCTTCACTGTAAACCTTGTTGTTCATATAAAAATAGAACCGCAAATTATGTCGGTGTCTTTTCTTTATTCTCTCTCTCTCTCTCTCTTTTTTTTTTCAACTTCTTATGACCTATCGCCCTTTCTTTTAACCTAAATCAAACAGATTTTCAGATTGGCTTAACAATAGCACTTCATGAATCATATCACCAATTGCCAGCTATCATACAGTGAAACAGCTAATAATGTATAATTAACATTATAGGCAAGTAATGAATCACATCATCATTGCTGTCTACCACATTATTAAAAAGGTAGATTTCTTCCCTCCTTCCCCCAAAGTGCTGTAAGAGGAAAAGGAAATTCCAGTTGTGTATGTAAGCTGTTATTTCTATCAAACAACATGATTCATCAAAATGATTGCAATAATCGCTTACATAGGAAAAACCTAAGACAGGTAAATATGTTTAAGGCTTTCTGTAACATCATATTTATTGTCAGCAAGTGAATTCAAGCAAGCAATCTGCTGAGGCAAAAAATATCTATGAGCAGAAGGAATAAAAAATTCAGTCAAAAAGCCACATTCATGAATCCTGTAATTTGGAAAATTATTAGAATTCACCTTATTTAGCCTGGAGGAAAGGAGGTTTGGGGGGGACTTTCTTGCTCTCTGCAACTGCCTGACAGGAGGCTGTAGACACACTGGGGTCAGGCTCTTCTCCCAAAAAACAAGCCATAAGACTAAATGGTCCCAAGTAGTGCCAGGGGAGGTTTATATTGAATAATAAAAACAATTTCTTCACCAAAAGGGTTGTCAGGCTTTGGAACAGGGTGCCCAGTTGAGTCACCATGGCCAGAGGTGTTTTAGACATGTAGATGTGACACTTGGGGACATTGTGGGCTTGGCAATGCTGGGTCAATGGCTGGGCTCATAGAAGGGTTTTTCCACCTAATTGATTCTGTGATTCCAGGATTCTCCAGGCTCCAGCATGCAGTAGTTGTTCTCTAAGAAGTTAACACAGACAGTCTTTATACCTCCAGGTTTAAGTCCTAATATTTTTTCCAAGTTAGGCAACTTCCAACAGCCTGTTTCATGTCTTCTGTACCAAACTACCATACACTTTTATGGAATTTTTTTTTTACAATTTTTTTCCTTTTGCCCCAGTGTTTTTTTCAGTTTTGGCCAATAATTCTACCCAGATCTCAGCACCAACATGGTGGTTTTTCAGCTCATGTTTCATTGAAAATAGTGATGATCCTGTGGAAATCTGCTCTTCCTGCTCTCCCCACACAAGTTCACCTTTTGTTCCAACTGGATGAAAGTCACCAGAAGCTCTGCCAAAGCTATTAATAAATTCCAAACTGGAATTTGAGGAGAACCATGTCAATAAAGCCCTACATAATACATGCACTAAGCCAGGTGAAGAGTGTCTGCCAAGCAGTTGCAGTGACCTGTTTGCATCATTCAACCTGGTCAGAGGAGGAGCAACAACTAGAGGTAATCATAAAGCTGCACAACATTCATTTTCACTGACCCTTGAGTGCAACCCAGGAACTCACCTTGTTAGGACTATTTACACAGAAGTTGAACAGAGATTTACATAAAGAGAATCAGGGCCTTTTCATTCCTTTGTATGGTCTCAAGCATCATAATGAAAATTCTTCAAAATAGGTATCATCCCACCATCCCTCACACTTGGAAATATACTTATCTTGCAAATATGTAGAGAATAAATCCCTTCTTAACAGAGGTCAAGGGTACTGAAATGAGGTTTTCTGCTTCTGTGGCAAATGTTTTTGATACCAAACTAACCTTCCCTCAATAAATTTTTATTGGATTTTATTTTTCATGTATTCTGAAAAAAAATGCAAAGGGGGACACTTTAATGTCTTTCAACAAACACATTTACATATTTCTTTTGCCAAAGAAAAAAGACAAAGGTGTTTTCAAGTACTTTTGTAATATTAATATTCTAGTATTTGTATTCTTAATTTTTCCTCCAGTTTTCACTTCTTCCTTCTGAGCAATTCTTCCTCCACCTTTATTTCTAGATTGGTATTTAAAAAAAAACAACTAGAAACTTTGGATGAGGCTTACTGAGTTAATCATCATCTCACTTTTTTGTAATGGAAACACCTGCAAAAGGAAGATCCTCTGATTTAGCTCTTCCAAAGATGCCTATAGCTGTCCTTTGAATACAGAGTATGCCTATGGCAACTGGTGTAAGTGTAAATACATAAAGTCAAAAGATAGCAATACCACCCAGAAATAAAAACTTGAAATAAACTTGATATTCCCATCTCCTTTGATACTTTTTTCCCCCTCCTTCAGCAAGCCAAAATATAAATAGGGATAAAACATGAGGGAAGAACTTGAAAAATCACCAGTATACAGATTTTTAAAAAGAAAACTTGGGAACAAATACTACTGAAGATTTCCTTTAGCTACACATTGTAAGATCGCAATAAGAAACTTAAAGAGAAACTGTCACAGAAACCACTCAGCGTATAAATATTAATTCCACATATCCCAGCAGAAGTGTGTATGGCTCCTTCCTGCACATTAATCAGTAGTTAAAGGGGTCAACCGAGGGCAAGAAGTGAGCTCATTTTTACCCTGAGTTTAAGAAGGCTTGAACATATAAGACTCACTTCCTAAAAGTTTATATTGACCATGTGGAAGACACAAAATATAGAGAAAATGGGAAACAGGATCCTGAGTTGATGTTACAGCACTTGGGCTGCTGAGCTGAGCAGGAGCAGGTCTGGATTACAACCTCTGTTCCCAGGCTTGTTTATGCATTTTACATTAGGCAGTCACTGAATAAAATAAACCTGGGAGCTGTGCCAGGGCTTGTCCACACCCAAACAGTTGCAGAATTGGGACCTCGGTCTTTCCCACAGATGTGTTTGTCAGTTTTTCCATGCAAAAAAAAAAGCAGAATTTCCTCCTATAGTGTCAGTCACTTTTTTTCCCCAGCAGCATTTGAAGCAACATAAATAAGGGTGTTTATTTATGTTATTATGTGAATTATTTTCCGCATCGGTAACATTGTAGGTATTTTGTTGATATTGTCCCCATTTCCTGGGCTATGTGATAGATATGTTGATATTATTCCCATTTCCTGGGCTATTTGTCAGATATATTTCTCCTCTTGAACTACAGAGTAATTTATTGCTTCATGGAATTATAACTTCTAAAACCCAAACTAACTCTAGTGACATTTTCCTTTAAGAGAGGCCTCCCACATGTTACCAAATTACACTTCAATATGTCTCACTGAATTCAAATAGCATTTCTGGTATTGGTCAATGTACAATTGAGTTGCCTGCTGGCACAGAAACCACTCAGCGTATAAATATTAATTCCACATATCCCAGCAGAAGTGTGTATGGCTCCTTCCTGCACATTAATCAGTAGTTAAAGGGGTCAACCGAGGGCAAGAAGTGAGCTCATTTTTACCCTGAGTTTAAGAAGGCTTGAACATATAAGACTCACTTCCTAAAAGTTTATATTGACCATGTGGAAGACACAAAATATAAAGAAAATGGGAAACAGGATCCTGAGTTGATGTTACAGCACTTGGGCTGCTGAGCTGAGCAGGAGCAGGTCTGGATTACAACCTCTGTTCCCAGGCTTGTTTATGCATTTTACATTAGGCAGTCACTGAATAAAATAAACCTGGGAGCTGTGCCAGGGCTTGTCCACACCCAAACAGTTGCAGAATTGGGACCTCGGTCTTTCCCACAGATGTGTTTGTCAGTTTTTCCATGCAAAAAAAAAAGCAGAATTTCCTCCTATAGTGTCAGTCACTTTTTTCCCCCAGCAGCATTTGAAGCAACATAAATAAGGCTGTTTATTTACGTTATTATGTGAATTATTTTCCGCATCGGTAACATTTTAGGTATTTTGTTGATATTGTCCCCATTTCCTGGGCTATGTGATAGATATGTTGATATTATTCCCATTTCCTGGACTATTTGTCAGATATATTTCTCCTCTTGAACTACAGAGTAATTTATTGCTTCATGGAATTATAACTTCTAAAACCCAAACTAACTCTAGTGACATTTTCCTTTAAGAGAGGCCTCCCACATGTTACCAAATTACACTTCAATATGTCTCACTGAATTCAAATAGCATTTCTGGTATTGGTCAATGTACAATTGAGTTGCCTGCTGGGGGGGAAAAAAAAGTCAAGCTGGTATAAGTGTCAATTTTGAAGTAATAATTATAGTTTTATGCAGTAACGTATTTATTATATTATCAAATTAATACACCTTTTAGCATGTCAGGGTCTGTGGGTAATTACAGTTTAGCATTGTGGTAATAATTTGTATGATTTATGTTACCTATGGAGCAGAACTGAAAGCCAAAAAGCTGTCTGGCATAATTACTGTTAAGAGGTAAGATCAACAGATATCCCCAGCCAAAAGAACACAGCCCTAAGGGTAGCAGACTCAAACAAGGAGAAGTCACCTCAGGTATTTGCTTTGCAGCTTGCCTTTTCTCACCTGAGAGATGGCCCACCCACTATTCCAGGCTGCCTTAGCAAGAATTGGGTGCTTTCATGTTGCTGTTTCCACTGACCTTGAAGTTCTCATTTTAAATTGAGACATAGGAAAGTGGTAGAGAGGGACACTTTGCAAGACCTAACTCTTCTGAAATGTGGAGAAAAGGGTTTTCCATGAGATGAAAGTGGGTGAATTATTGTGGTTTCTCTACTTTCCATTGATTTGGGCACAGAAAATAAATTTTGTGTGTGTGCCTGTGCTCTTGCTTGTATTATTTTTCTGTTCTAAGTGCTGTGCAAACAGAACAGGAATGGTCTTTACACGAGGAGTCTATGCAAAGCTAATTCTATACAGTTAAAATTTATTACAGTTAAAGCAGATTCATGAGTGACTTAACAGCTTGACTAGAAACAGGCTGAAAGTTGCTATGTGTTCCCCCCAGTTTCTGTGTATTTATGCAAATAAATGCATAGAAATGCAAAGAGTACCCTCATCTCCTTTCAAAACTTAGACCTCCTCTGGCAAATACTTTTCTATTTATTTTTTTTTTCCCTGAAATAAAGTTTCCAGCATTTTTGCATAAATAGAAACATCTCAGGAACAATCTAAAAGTCTTGCCACTAAAATCATGATCAAAATGTCTAGTCAAAACTGTAAAAGTGTCTTGCTTCCTTGTCCCCTTCCTCCTCAGCATCACCCTTCCCAACAGAAAATGAATGTCTGGTATTGTGTTCTATGAAGGTTGCAGACTCAGGCCTCAGAAGATGAAGGTCAGGAACAAAGGCCAAGATCCACAAAGCTATTTAAATACGTAATTCTAATTAATTTATATGTGCCTGATCCTGAAAACATTTATGTATGTACTCAACTTTCGCTGGCCCTGTGATTTTCCTGGAGTCAAAGACATTACTCACCTGCTAAAACAGAGTCTGTGAATTGAGGTTCAGTGAGGAAATATCAAATGGAGAAGGTCCTGCCAGCAAGCCCCTCATTTAATAAATTACAGGATGTCACAAATTTTGCCTGGTTTTTGGGAGGAAGAAGTTGTTCTTTTCCTTCCTATTCTTGTGCCACTTTATTTCTGGAACTCTGTCCTTCCTGAGGGAAAAGTAGCAGAAAAGCCCCAGGTACTCCCTGACCCTGTTCTACATTTTCCATGTCACCACAAACTGTTTGTAAAGGGGCTGGAACCAAGCCCGAGAGGAGGATACAAGGGTGGAATTAATCTCACACAATGTTATGTACCAAAAAGTTCAATGTCTAAATCTGAGCTGGGCTCTCCTCAAGGGCAGCAGAGACACATGGGGACCTCCAGGGAGTGGCTCACCCAGTCTCTCTCAGACACCTGTGATGGGATAAGATGAATTACACTCTGCAGGTGCCCATTTCTCCCCATGAAGGGAGCTTGGAGTGACGAGCTCAGACTCAGTTGTTTGGTTTTAAGACGTCCAAGTTAGGGCAGATGAATTTTACCTCAAAGGCTTGGAGTGTTTTCCTGAAACTCAAACCAGCCTTTTGAAGTTCCCTCTTCATCCTTATAGAACACAGGTGTGCCAATATCCAATTTCTGATGTTTTTAATTCTGTAGGAATAAAGTTATGTGTGTCTGTATGTGTCTGTGTATACTTCATGGCTACACTGTCATGTTGACCTTCAGCAAATAATTAAAACACATTTTAATCCTGCTGCATAATGTTTCTGTTGGCAGGGACCCTGAGGAAGGTGCTCTCCTCCAAGGAGGCAGCTGGTGGATTTCTGCCCACTGTGCCATGCTTACACAATAAATTGGAGCTTAAGGAGCTTTTAGGCCACCCTACAGCTTGATAAGGCTGCTGTGTTGTATGGGGGTAATTAATATAAGACCTCCTTCACTTGGGCAACTGTTATGCCTTTATCTTTGTTTACCTCCTGGAACTGCCTCCTCTGATGATTGTCATTAGCTATTGCCAATAGTTATGCAATATCCCATGGCATGATCCTAATTCCAAGCTAGCCAGTGAAGCTCTGAGGAGTGGAATTATTTCTTAAATGTGTATTCACATGGGCTGAGACATCCATAACTTCTGATAAAACAGATTGATAGAGCTGCAGATAGTCTGATGAGGCAGAAATGCTTTTGAACAATCAAGGAATTACAATGATTTAACAGGTAGGCCCTATTACTATAATTTCTTTCTTTTCCATGACTGTTAAATATCTTTCCCATGTATTTTCCTTGCCTGGAAGATGCAGAAACTTGAATGCAGAAATTGCTTGGCTGAGGAATAATGCCAACATAATGGAGCACATAAAACTGAAGCAGCCAAGTCAGTATAAGTCATTTCACAAACTCTATGCATGTGGATGACACACACAGCAGCTTGGAGCTGGTTGGTCAGGGCCCTTTGTAAAAACAAATAAACAAAAACCAGTCAGTCTCACACAAAGAATCCCATTGTGCTTTGCCATGCTACTTTTTAAAGAAGCACATAATTATTTTGTTACCAGTTATGTTGGCCAGGCATGAGGGACCTTGAGGTGGTCTCAAATCAGGTCAGAAACCCTGTTCCTTAATAATTGAGCTCAGAGGCTCATCCAAGCACTCACTGTCTATTCTGGGAGATAGGAGGAGTAACTTAACCTTATTTCCTCAAGTAATAATCAGGATGATATGTTTAATGGGAAGAATAGTAGTCCCACCTGCCTGACAGGGAGAAGGTGCTGGGAGAATTAATTAGTTTGTGAAGCCCTTTGAAGATAAGTGCTACGTTATTAATAAGTAAAACCCACTGCACTTAGATACAACTTGCAAGTGATTGTATTCTATTACAGTGCTTAGATAGCACAAAGATAGTTGTCTTAGAAATACCAATAGACGATAGAGAGCATATGAGATAGATAATCACCAGATTTCTTGTGTTTTCATTTTGCCTCACAATTTCTACTGGCTTAATGATATTTAGGTTCAAAAAGATCTTCCAGTAATGGAAATTATTACCTCTATTTTAAAGATGTAACAGAGAAAGGAAAAGCGGTGAGGGATGGTGAATAAATATTAAATAAATTAAATATTTTTATTGAATATATTAACGATAATAAAATTTTGAAAACATAATTACCTCTTCAGAGCATCTTACAACCCTGTTTTCTGTAATCTTTAAAAACAGTTGATTAAACTCAACTCAGATCACTAAACACAATCTGCCCACTGAGGTTGTCTACCCTGGGCTGGAGTAGAGTTCAGGGGATGAGTGAATAATGTTCACTGAAGATCAACACTGTCAATTTGTGAAAGCTGGCAAGAGCCAGTCACCTCTCAGATATAATTAAGTCACTGAGTAAGGAAGTTTAATAACTTCTGGGTCAGCCATGTGATCCTGTGATGTGAATTTATACTCTGGCAGTGGGAGCTGGAGGGTATTTTACATCTGGAAAACTGACAAAATCTGCTTGGAGGAAAATCAGTATATATGTGAAAATGAGTGAGTTAATGTAGAATTATTCTTAGCTTTAACTGTAAGGGAGGTCACTGGCCTGTAAAGAACAAAATAAGTGGAAAGATAAAATCTCAAAGGAGGAAGGTAAGGCAGGGGTTGGTAGTGGAGGCTCCTGATTCCACTCAGGTTCCCTGACTCTTGCTTGTGAATAAGGAAGTGCTTTAGCAGTAATATGGAATTTTTTGTCTCCATGGGACACTGCATTATTGTGCTGTCACTGAGAAGTGTCCATGACAGGTTTACAATACAACCATGTTTCAGCTTTCCCATTAGGCCAACATCTCCAGGTGGAGAATCAAAGAATCATGCAGGAAGGAAGGAATCAGGGTTAGAAAACACTTCTAAGATCATCAAGTCCAACCATTAACCCAGGTTCACCACTAAACTCTGTCTCTAAATACCTCACTTATGTGTTTTCTGAAAACTTCTTGGGATGGTAGTTCCACTGCTTCCCTGGGCAGCCTATTCCAATACCTGACCACCCCTTCAGTGAAGAAATATTTTGTAACACCCAATCTAACTTCCCTTGGCATGCCTCGAAGCCATTTCCACTTGTCCTACCTGGAGGTAGACTGACCCCCATCACACTATTATTTTCAGGAGAGATAAGTGGAGGATTTCATGCAGTTGATGAAGATTACTTCCAGTTTTGTGTTTCCAGATGGGCTTCTGAATTCTTCACAACCTCTTCTAATTTCTTAAAGGAAGAAGTCTTAGATATATCTATTTATATATATATGTGTGTGTGTGTGTGTGTGTGTGTGTGTGTGTGTATGTATATATAATGAATAATGTGAAAGTACAAGGCCTACAAAATTAGCATGATGCTGGAAACTATGGGTACCCAGACCTGCATAGAGAAAACAAGGATATCCTAATCCTCTAAAAATGTGGAGAGAAATAGGTTTTTTCTTGGCTGAACAATGCAGGATGTATGACACCACCTCAGCAGCACTGGCAGCATGCAGGAGAGGGCAGTGCCATACCCAGACAATGACAACTCTATTTTCTTTGGAAACAGGGAGACTGGGGGTCATAAAAATCAGCCAAGAGCCATTTCTGTTCCGTTCTCTGCTAAATATAGGGGTGTAGCTGCCATCAATGTTAATGAGTGATCACGTGCATCGGAAGAAGAACATCCTCTTTTGTGAAGGCAAGATGAAAGCCTTTTATAAATATGACCTACTGGTGAAAAAGGCATCCTTTCAGATCAAACCTATGGGTTTATACTGATGGGTTAGATTTTTTTTCTTAATACAATACATTTTGTTAAGAAGAAGGATTAAAGTATTTGCCAAAATGATTTGTGTTGACAAAATGGCTTAGTACATTTGGCAGATTTATTTTATGAAGTAGAATAAATTAAGGTGTCTCATAAAAAATGTGGGTTATATCCAGTGAAACAATTTCAAGTATTTCAGAAACTCTATTTTTATTCACTTTGCAAACGTGCTTAGTTGAACTGCCAGTCACTGTTACATTTCCATTTCCAAGCAATTAATTAAAATCCCAAATCAGGTTTTTTCTTGATCATGCCAGCAGGAGTTGGTTGCCATGGTAATAGGACGATCAGTAGCATTTGGGAGGGAGGAGAGGGAGAAGAAAACATTCTGCATTTGGTCTTTTATTATTGAAACATAAGTGCAGGTCTGGAGGAGCACGCTGGCTCATCTGTGCCAGCCCGTGGCCCCGATGGTGACAGCTGGAAGTGAGGGAAGGTTCCTGGGATTACCTTATTGTCAAGGATATCATTTGGTCCAATGTAGAAATCATTAGTGAAGCCTTTTCAGTCCTACAGTCCATAGGTTGCAATTGTGAATGCAGCTGATCACAGGGAGTTTCAGAGGTGGCAAGGAAGGTTTTTCTATCTGTAATTGCCCACATTTGCAGAGAGCTATCACACGTAATGGGTTTTCTCCCCCACAGGCCTGAACACCTTTAGATTTGAAGCTCATTTTCAGACAATACACAAGATCCATGGTGGTTTATAAGAAAGAGCCATTGCATATATAGGTTTAAGAAAGGATTAATAGTGTAGTTAGCGTTGCAGGGTTTTATGGGTTGGTGGGGGTTTGGACAGGAGATTAGGAGGAGAACATATGGCAAACAGAGAAAGAGGAAAGGGGCAACAACTTCTTCTCTGAAGCAAGAGTGGAAAATGCAGTCCTTCCTGAAGGAGGGAACAGGTCCAGGGTAGGGTTGAGGGACACTTTAATCTTGTCTAGTGGGTGACCCTCCTTCCCATGGCAGGAGGCTGGATTAGATGGCCTTTAAGGTCCCTTCCAACCCAAGCCACTTTATGATTCTGTCATGATTCAGAGGGGGAACAGCCTGTGATTTAACAACCATTTCTACTGCATGAAGCCAAACTTTCTCCCAGCAGCAAGAAACGTGCCATGCCCATCAGATGCAATCCAAACATCCCACTGAAGCTGGTAGGAATACTCCCACGGATGTCTGTCTCTGGGCTTGGGGTCAAGCATATGTGTCCAGGGATGCACGTGGATCAGTAGAGCTCATCTCTGAATGTTGGCCTCTTTTCTGACTTGGCTGCTAAGATGCCAAATCCTTTCTACCTTTTGATTTGATATGATATTGTATGCTGACCTCTTCATTAGTACTATTAACAATTCCTCTCTCAGGCCTGAGCCAGCTTGTTCTCCAAAGTACCCCCAGGAATTCCCCTTTGGTCTGAACCTTTTTAACACAGTTCAGGGAATTTTGTCTCTCTTGCATCCTTGGTTAGTTGTGTCTGAGCTGGACAGCATGTGCATAGTCACAAGGGTTGGGGGGAAATGGCATTGACCTTGTTCATCACCTGAGGAGAGGCACCAGCCAGAGGCGAACAAACCAAATCCCACACTGGTTAGCACAGTCACACAATAGGGTGCCTGAGTGTCCTTTTCAGCCTTGAGGACATAGAAATGGAAAAAAAAAACATTTCATCAGACCTTGGTGTTGCCATTGTTCAGCTGCTGATGGTGTGGCAAGGAAGGATGATGCCAGGGATTCCCTGGATCATTGGTAGGCCACAGTAATGCACAGGAACACACTGTGTCACATATGGGGCTTGTTAAGCCCCCCATGAAATCAGGAGATTGGGAACAGAATTACAGCATGCTTAGGGTTAGAGGTCATGAGCCAAATTTCATCCTTATGTATTAGCTGGGAATTAATCTGAAAATAATTAGGAAAGAATCCAGATATTAAAAAGGAAAGATTTTGAGAACATTGGGTTTTCATGTCTTACTGCAGCATAAAATTCCCATGTGAGGAAGAGTCTGAAAACACTGCCTGATGGCCTAATGCTTGTGCTGGAGAGGAGAGTGACTTTAATAAAGATCTTTGACAAGGTCCTCACTCAGCTGTCACTTCAGAAAAGCCTCACCTGGCCCTGAGATTTGCTTGCCTTGTGCTTTTAGTGTCTTTTTAGGGGCTCAGGGTGGCTGGGACCTGAAGGAGTTCAGATGGAGTTAAAGAGGCCAACAAGGGATTTATTGATTTGGATATATCAATTTGCACTAGTCCAAACAAGTTGGGTTCAGGGTCCCACAAACTCTAAGGACAGAAGGGCAAAAGTTGAGCTTTTGATCTTCTATGTAATAGGATGTAGTATAATTTCATGATTCAGGGAGTTCTCTGGTGTCTCAACACGGGAGGAGGGAATTTGAGAATTATTGTTTTCTTTGTCTTTTCCACCCTGAAGAACGTCAGAAAACTTTCATTATATATATATACACATATATTTACGTATATATTATATATATGTATAAAATCCTTATTATTATATGCTGACCTCATTCTGTTGTTTTCCCTGGCATTTATCAAACTCTTTGCTGACCTCAAACCCCAACTCACATCCAGGCCTATTTACAGAAATCTAAAATTTGGGGGCTCTGACATGTAGATTAAGATACCTGAATAAGACAAAATCACTCATAATTTTGCATCTTTGGTGCCACACTTTGGAAACCAAGTCTGCTTTCAGGTTGCTTGAAGAAAGTGTTCAGTACTGTTTGAAAGCTCCCCATAAATGTGAGGTTTGCACATGAGGTTGGAAGAGATTCCCTTTGGAGAGGCAACTGGAGACCAAATAGATACTGGATTCCAAGCACACCTCAGGTGACTCTTAACGCTGTGAGGTGTGTGAGTCAAGCCTTAGGTGACTCAATTAGACAAGATGCAGTTTTCATGTTGCTGAAATTTGGAGACCTGAGCCTCATCCTCAGTATTTTTCACATTAAAGCTATGTGAAATGAGGTCCTTTTTGAGAAGCCATAATTCACTGGCAATCTGAGGTTAACAAGAAAAAAAATGTTGATTGAACCAAGCAGGAATTTCACTATGGTGAGATTTTTCAATCCAGTAATATCTGTATTTATATATATGCTCTTTTTGTTGATATTATTTTTTCAGTTTTAAAAAAATCCTTAATTTCTTATTCAGAATATTCTTAAATACGTTCAAACACAGAGCTGAGTACCAGAATTTTTAATTCTCTTCCTTCTTTTCATTTGAATGCTACAGCTAGTCAAGATGAAATCATCTTTGGAGAACCTTTGGTATTCTGCTATTGCTTCTGCTCAACAACAGCTATTTTTCAGCAAGAACTGTAAAACTGCAAAGAATATCAGCAAACCATTATGCCAGCCCTGGTCTGAGGAAAAAGAACAGTTGAATATTTCCCTGAATATTTCTAGAAGTCCAAATGTCCAAAAATTTATTGCATTCACAGAGGCAGACGTGACTGAACAGAAGCAGAGATTTACTCACCAAGGTGCAGATAGAAATCAATTTTTCACTGGAGAAATTACAGCAGTACTTTGACCACACTACCCAAGTCATTGCAAGGTGGCCAGTTCTCAGTGGGCAGAAGATGAAGGAATGCCTTACTCAGCTAGAGCAAGACAAGATTGATGAAAATAAAGTTTTAGATGACAACCTGAAAATGAAGTTGATCTAAAAAGGGCCGTGCCTCAAAAGACTGAAATTTCCTATGTTCTCAGTAATAAAAAGCTATTAACAAAGCATTTTTAAGAGTATTTTATCTGGTATATCATGGAATAAAGATCTAGATATAGGCAGTAATTAAAGATCAACTTTGATTTTGATAATCCTTTTTAATTGCTTTTTTAATTGTGAAATTTTAAAACATTTCTGTGAAGTGCTCTGTGGAAAAACGCTGATGTGGAGAGATTAACTAATCAAGATTTCTCTATTCTGCTTGAATAACTAGAAAGGAACTTTGAGTGGGTAAGTGTAAAATAAATCTTCTAACTAATGTATGGCTCCATGTAATCTCATCTCACCTTCTGGGAACAATGTATAACAAATTAAGCTTGGATCATGAAATGTCATACAAATCTGGCAGTGAGATTTCATTTGGAGGGAAGAACTGCTATTCTCTTGGTTCTTAACAGCCATAGAAAATTTCAATTATGTGAGCATCTTGACAAATTCTACCTCCAGGGTATGGAGGATTTTTTAAAAGTTTTCTGTAACCAGCTACAGTGTCCCAAAGAACATTGATGGTTTTACCATCTTGAGTTGTACCTATTTGCAGTTTGCCTCATGGATAAGAAATGAGCCTTGATAGAAGATGTGCTTATAAAGTAAAATAATAATAGATTAATGATTATATGATATAGCAAACATCCTCAAAAGAAGCAGTAAAGTAAGGGCATAGTAATAATGGCAAAGAATCTTGTTTTGTCTTCTTCAAAATCTGAGAAAACCATAAAGGACTGGATATATACCTAAGTTGAACATAGTTTGATTGTTAAGAATGGAATAAGTAAGAGGACAGAGAGAGGAATACAGAGTGAAACAAACTGAAAATTTATACAAAAGAGATTGGAAGAAGGATGAAGCAGAAGAGAAAAATTGTAACTGAAAAATATTTAAATTATATAAACTATATATATATATATATATAAAGATTGATTTTTGCATCTGATTCTTCCATTTCTTTTAGAGAAATTTAGTTTCATTAAAAGATCTGGTAATTGTATCAAATAGTGATATGTTCTTGTTTTAAATAATTAATTCTTGCAGCAGTGAGTCAGACAAATATGTTAAATCTGTATGAATTTAGTAAATCCTGGACATGTTTAAGACAAAAAAAAAGATAAAAGAATATATGGAGAATCATGGCTGGGAACCCTGCAATCAACCACAAAGGCCTTTTACCTCTTCACCAAGAACAGCCCAGTGAAAGTTCTGCTTATGTGAGATTGCAAAATGGTGATGCTGCAGGAGACAGATGTCATGATTTTTATTTAAAAGGCGACAGGATGACTTGGCATCACAGCTTGAAAACAAAACAAATTTCCAGAGTAAAACAAGAAGGGTTAATAATAATTGCAAAGAATTATAATGCATAAATGTGTACATTTCAAAGAGAATCACCCTGAGAAAACAAATGCAGAAAAACACAGAGAAAACTCTTTAGATGATGGACAGAAATGGGCTGTGGCAGATCATTATCAGTCCCAAGGAATAACACACAGGAGGAAAATCCTGTAAAACTGGTGCTCAGAAATAGGGATTATTTTGGACAAAATTATATTAGCATTGTCTTTTCTGCTTTCTCAGGGAGTTGTTGTGAACAGCCATGCAGCTGACCATTGCAAAAAAGTCACAGAAAAAGAGTTGAGTGGTTCTTTCTATAGCTGTACTGCTCTTCCATGTACAAATCAGTCTTACTAGTCAAACCAGAGAAGGTTTGGCATGGTTTGTGTCATGTGAATTCCATTTTCCGAGCTTACCTGCAATAAAGCAGAAATCACAACCCTGCTGACTCGTGGTTTGGCCAACAGAAGATACCCAGATAGGGAAGTGCTGAAATGCTGTGGAACACATTGGTCCCTCAGGTCTGAGTAGGCAGAATTAACATAATAAGCTAAAACTCAAGTTCAGGTTCTGAAAGCAATGTATCCAAATTGCTCCCTAATCTATTTAATTCACCAATAACGCAATTATTATTCCATGTGTGTCTTAATAATGGAGATAATACTATTATTTTTACAAATGATTTTTCATTTTGTCCATTTTTCAAGGCAGAACACAGAAGCCACTGACTGGGTACATTCCTGCCTGTATTCCTTGAATCCCAAAGTTTGTCTCTGATGAGTGGCTTGGACTAAATTGCTCATGCTTGGGGAAGATGATCTCCCTCTCAAGTATTGCATGCAGACTTTTAATAAAAACAGGTACAGCATTCTGCAATCAAACAAACTTACACCAAACCTGAAATATCACAATTATTTAAAGCACCAACACACACTTTTAGTTTTCATTGGTAAAATTGAGAAGCATTCATTACTAATTAAGCAGCTAATTTTCTCTTGTTGTACGAAAGAGGGAGAAACAGCTAATTGAGTTTGAGATTCCCTTCAATATAATTAGATCCAGGCAAATAGATAATTCCCTTGACACCAATGGCAGGTATCAGACTCGTTTTAAAGCAATCACTTCATTTGTGAATACCACACCTGTAGTAATTAGGCAAATTTATCTGTTCCTCCTAAGGAATTATTTGTGTAACACAAGCATTACCTTAAAAAATGGACAAAATGAAAGATCATCTGTAAAATATTGGTATAATCTCCATTATTAGTAATAATATATTCCATTTAATTTTTCAAATATAAACCTAAATTGCAATGACAAAAATTAGGTCTTGGGATTCAACAGTTTGATAACAGTAACTCCATCATGAGAACATCATCATGAAAATTGATTTATAGACTAGAGCAACATTCTTCAGAAATTAATTTGTAAATTAAGTGTTTTTCTGTAAATATAAACAATTGAAATCTATAATTCCTGAATAAAAGATTTTTCATTTTTTTAATTTTAATTTTTAATTCCTTGTCAATATGTATACTGTAAATATACAGTGTAAAAGAGAGTGTAAACATCAATTTTTGATCAGCTTAAAATGTATTTTTGCCAGGCAGTTTTTCTTTATAGTTCAGAAAAAGAAATTTATTCCTTATTTAAAAGAACTTCATTAACCTTCAAGTAAAAATACCTGTGTCTCTGTGTGTGTGTATACATATAAAGAGAAAGTTGGAGAAACAATTCTAATGACAGAAAAAGATGTCCTTACATGTATAAGATTTTAACTGTGACAAACAGTTGTGCATGTGGACCCCTCAGCTGAGTAAACTGGAGGATAAGTGGAGGTCAAGATGTGTTTGGGAGAGCTTAGTGCATGTCAAAAGTTGAACTTCCTGATGGATTTTAGATTTCAGGAATTTTTTTATTGGTACTTGATAACATATATAATTATTTTAAGTAATGAACGGGAATTGAGAAAAAAATTATTATGGGCATATTATCCTGTACTGATGAACAATATTTACCAACTGAAACCCTCATCAATAAGTAGAAAAATGAAAATAAATACCTGTTAATAAGTGATTACACTATTTCCACCGAAAATGTTGGTGGAAACATAAAAAAAAATCTAAATATTGGTGTCTGGGGAAAAGTTTAGGTGACAGAACTGATGCACAACAAATTCATTCCTGTATCTTGGAGTCAGTGCACATTAGATAAACAACTATTACTCAGTCCTGTTGCAGCCTGGTCTGTGTTCTATGACAATCTGACTTGGAAGAAATGGTGAAGTAGACTGTAAAGAGCATTAAATGTTGTTGATCCATCAATTAGATTTTTGCAATTTCCACCAGCCAAGAATCCATAATTCCAGCATTATGATAATGTTAAGTCAAATATATCCCCAAAATAAGTATTACTGAGAGAAGAGAAGAAAGCTTTTGTGTGTTTTGTCTTGTTTTTCGTAAATCATTTGAAACTATTAACATTTATAATCTCTCCAAAATGCAATAAAGAAAAGAAAAAGAAGAACCAGATGTAGAAGATTCTCTGGCTTTGACAGCACAGAACTTTCACAAAGTTACAGAAAAAAAGAAAAGGTTTAATCTCATGGACTTCAAATGAACAATAACTAATGTCACCTGATAGTCTTTTGCTGATCTCAATGGGATTTGAAGTAAGCTTCTGGAAATAAATATCTTAAAGCAGTACAAATACAGAGAGCTTTCAATTTAATGAGAAAAACAAAAATCTCCAGAAAAAGTATTTTCAGCTTGGATTAATCCAAAAGAATTTCTTTTCTTTTTGTGTGTGAAACAATTCTATAGTTTTAGTGGACAAGTGTTTTGTCCAATGCCTTATGTTTGGCTTGTTTATTATTTATCCTCTTCTTAAGATTCTTCCCTGATGCAAGTTAATCCCTTTGTGAAAGTGCCATTTTGAAACACAATAATATGATTTGCTTTACTTTTTCCTTTCAGTTCCTTTTCCACTCCCCACCTTATCTTCCCTGAAGTTTTTTTTTAATTTGTATCAAACAACATGATTACTCTTGATTCTACAGAATTTTGTTCTATTCAGAGGTTATTACTTCCCATATATTTTTCCCTTTTTTTTGCATAGACCCCCCCTACTTGACTGTTTATCAAAATCATTGTGTTCAATGAAACCAGAACTTTGGGATAGGGTGGAGACAGTCTCACCTAACATCAAGCTGGGACATGACCAATGTATCTACTCAGACCCTAAAATCTGGATGCATTCCTGAGTTTAATAACACCTACACAGCCAATACATCCCACCTTTACCACCATGATCTGAGTCTGTCTCTTACAGACAGGTCCAACTCCAGCTTATCCTGTAAATATAAATATAAACTTTGCCACAACGTGTTTCAGTAACACAAAACAGCCTCCCCAGTCATTCATCACTTGCAATGATACACACAGGTGCTGCAGTGAAGTGCAGCTGTCGATAAAGACTGATGCCAAATTATTTTCCTGAGGTGAGTTGGCTTTCACTTAGGCTGAGTTTTTCTTTTCTTCCCTTCTAATTTTGGTGGTTTTGTTGTTTTTTTTTTTAAAGAAAGTGGGTAAGAGGTGAAGGAATGGGATCTAAAATATTTTTTCCCCTTTTCTTTAAATAATTTTCTCTTGTATCCTTTTAATCATAGCAAATGCTTCTGGTCACTCCGTAGTTTGTGAGGCTGCATTCACCTTATGAAAATATGTTGCTGTTCAAAAGTAGTGCTAAGAGTCTCACATGAAAACTGAAACCAGGAGCTGCCAAGATTTGAAAACTGGATATAGCTTTCATTTTTGGTTTTGATTTTCCCCTCACACCCTCTTCTCTATTCTACATTGGGAAAATTGTTTTGAAATTTGGAGGAAAAATGTTGATGTCCGTCTGCACACGTATGATGCCTTTTGGGACTCACCAAGAATGGAAAGAATCTAACTTCAAGTCCTCTTGTGAGATCTAGAACTCAGCCTCAAATTTCTACAGTCCAGATAAGAACCACAAAACCAGAGAACTGGCTGAGTTCCTGTGACAGTGACCATATGGGGGGAGGTGTCTCTCCCTGGACCTGCCATTGAAGTGCTTCCATTTTCTATAAATAATTAAACAATCATTAAGGCAGAGACTTAAAATATGATCTTGCATGTGATCTGTACAGAAGCATTAACTACTTAACCAGTTCGTCTCTTTGTTCAAATGAATATTTAATTATTTAATATTAATTGGAGACAAATTCTCCTTGATTTTCTGTATGGAGCAGTGTTGTGGTTTAAGCCAGCAGGCAGCTGAACACCACAGAGCTGCTCACTCAATCCCCCTTTGTAGGATGGGGGAGAGAATAGGAAAAAGGGTAAAACTCATGGGTTGCGATTAAATTTAACAAAACAGAAAAGGGAGGGGAAATAACAACGATTATAGGAGAATATAGAAAAAAGTGATGCACAATGCAATTGCCATCATCTGCTGACTGATGCCCAGCCAGTCCCTAAGCAGTGGCTGCCTCTCTTTTTATTAAAATACCTCAGGACAGAATGAATTTGTTCATATTTTTTCTCCTGTTCTCTGTCCAGAGACATAATCTAGATAATAAGCTTCAGCTAAGCATTTCAATCTTAGGTATATAAAGTGAGACTCTATTTTTCAGGCAGTGAGTGTAAGTGGTTTACCAGAGTATACCAATAGCCACAACATTAAATTAATAATAAAATAAAGTTTTAACTTTGCAGTGAAGATGATACAGTCAAAGGAAAGTATGATCAAAGAAGATTGAGTTCTGAAAGTCAGATAACTTAATTGAGATGAAGAATTAATGCATATATAGCCAAGAAGACTCATCCACTTTATTAGTTAATTCAGATTATTGGCTAGTATGCAGATGGGAGAAAAATCATGAACAGCCTCAAGCTAAGGCAGGCAAGATTTAGACTGAATCTTAGGAAAAGCTTCTTCATGGAAAGAGTTGTCAAACCTTGGAACAGTCGGACCAGGAAAATAGAGTCACCATCTCTGGAGGTATTTGAAAAATGGGTAGATGTGGCACCTGGGGACATAGTGGCTTAGTGGTGGGCTAGACAGTCTTGGGTTAGTGGCTTGATCTTAGAGGTCTTTTCCTACCTTAATGTCTCTATTATTGTATAAAGGTTTCTGTTTTTTTCCCTAGTGCATAAAATTGATCCCCAGCAAGGGAAGGCTGTCCTGCCAGTTGTCTCTTGTTAAAATATTTTGGGTATGTTTCTCCTCATTTGTCTCTCAGCTGGAAAAGGTGCCTGCAACATCTCCCATTTAATAGCACATGCTGGCTAGAGTCCTTAGAGGCTTTTGTTTCCCTGCTAATTGAAGACTTTATTTGGAGATTGCCAGAAGCCGGCAGGATTTCAGCAAAAGCCGGTGGGCCGCAGCATGACACCAGAGGCTCCCAAAGAAGGAGGGCTGTGGCCCTTCCTCCTCACATAAGAGTAATCTCCCAGAACCCAGCTCCTGTGCTCCTGAGGGTGGGAATCTGGCTGGCACATCCCAGCCTCTGACTCCTATTAAAACAGCCACAAAGGCTCCCCATCCCGGTGTGCCAAGTGAACATCCAAGTGCAAAACAATTCAATCCCTGCTCCCTCCCAGATTGCTAAAGCAGCTTGAAACAGCCTCTTCCATGACCTTGTGAAATGTCTGCAGCACTGCAGAAACAACCAGTTCCTCTTTGTAGTAGGAGGAGGTTTTTTTGGAAAGAGGGGTGTTTTTATTTTATTTTCCCACCTCGCCCTCCCTCCCCCTTTCCTTGAGCAAATCCCCATAACAAATAAAGTTACACTTCAAGACTGGATTACGCAGACTGTTAGGTTTGCATGCCAATGTTTACTTTAAGTTAAAAATGATACTTCTGAGAATTCAAATAATATGTTTAAAGTATTTCCAGGCTATTGCTTTGCTTGTATTTGTTTTGGCACTGTTTCCCTCCACGAATATGTCAGTTCTGAAGGAGAGATGAATGCTGTTCAGTTACAGCCTTTTCCTATTGATCATACATTTAACATCTTTGTTTATGTGCAGTTTTGGAGAGATTCATGGCAAAATTAAGAGTACTTGCTGCAGAGAAATTTTGTTGATGAGAGTTTTCTGCTTTTTCTGGGATGGCAAAGAGTCTGATGGGGGTGTAGTAAGAACCCACAACACTGCTATTCACAGATCAGAGTGAATAAACAGAATAGTCCTTTATGACCTCAAAATTTACTTAAATACATATATATATATATATATCTCAAAAGGTTTCACTTCAGTTTTTTTATTGTAATAACTTTTCTGGGACTCAGATGAAAAGGCTACAGAATGCCTGTCTCACCTGACATCTCCTGGAAGATATTCCTTTCCATTAGTGTCTTTCCTCTGAAAGCCAGCTTGCCTGATATCCCCAGCAACATGCTGGGTCCTGTACTCTCAGCCTTGATTCAACTTCTCCTGAGGAATGCATATCCTGTGGCTGCATACACCTGAGCTGGCTCCTCACAAGTTACCCCTGGAATCAGACCTGAGAGGAGATACAGGCCAGGGACAGCTGAGCTGAATTTATATGTGTGCATTTAAAGCTTATCAACTCAGGCTGAAAACAGCATAAATATGGCTGTGGCTACAGATACCTGAACTGATGCTGCACAGCAACAGCTGGAATTGTCTTGGCATGAAGATCTCCTTAACCCACTCTGTTGCATTTGTATGGACTTGACAGATTTACTTATTTTTTTTTAGTCCATTATTTATGGCTGGAATACAAGCTTGGAGGGCTGGGGCTGTTGAGCATTAAGAAGAGAAGGCTTTGGGGAGACATCACTGTGGCTTTCCAGCACCTTAACAGGGGTTATAAAAAGGAGGGAGAGTGACTTTTTATGTGGAGAGATAGTGACAGGACAAGGGGAAATGGTTTTAAAATTTGAGTTTAGGTTAGATATTAGTAAGAGATTTTTTTACTACACTGGTGGTGAAGCACTAGCACAGGTTTCCCAGAGAAGCTGTGGCTGCCCCATCCCTGGGGTTGTCCAAGGCCAGGTTGGATGGGGCTCTGAGCAACCAGGATAGTGAGAGAATCCCTGTCCTTGGCAAGGGATTGGAACTTGATGGTCTCTAACCCTTCTAACCCAAACCATTTTATAAATCTCTGGCTCTGTGGGTATTTCCAGCCTCCATTCTGCACTGGTCCTTGATACATTTAAATGGGGGCAGTGTTTGTAGGGAGGCAAATTGTTCTGAGAAGTATGGAACGTACTTCTGCAAGTTTGAGAAGCAGAGGAAGGGGTTAGGGATGACAAATGAACAAATCTGTAACAAATTTACTTTTCTGACAGTTATAGTTTTCTCTAGTGGTCTCCAGGAGTGGTCCATCTGTTTCTCCTGGAGTTTTTGAAAGATTTAGGAAATCAGCAAGGAAGGCAGGTTGAATATCCTCCAACTTTAGCTTGAAAGCAAGCTGAAGCATAATTTTTTCAGAAAAACAACTTTGGTATTTATTATTGTGAATTATTTGTGGATTAGCTTCACAGAATTTTTTTCCACAAAATTTCCTGAGACTTTGTGCTTATTTAAGGAGTACATTGTAGAGGAAGAAAATTAATCTGCAAAGTAACTGATCTTTCTGAACACTTGGAGGAAATGTAGGAATAAATCTATTCAGATATATTTTATTGTTTTAAGTGCGAATGCAAAAGAGGTAAAGTTGGTCAAGTTAATTAACATTTAGTCAAAACAAAAAAGAAGACATAACAGGAGTTTTAGAAATTACTTGAGATTGAGATAAAGGAATAAGTGATTAATTGGTTATCTTATTAGAGCAATAGAAGGATTCCTGACAAGGTCACCATGACTTTGACAGTGACCACAGCTATATTGCTTTTAGGAACTGAAAGGGAGAACAGTGATAAGGAAATTGGATAGGTAATTATGCAAAGGTCAGGAGGGGGGTCAGATGATTGCCAAGCTGGTCAAAGGACAAGGCATGTCATCAAAATGGCTGAAATGATGGTTGTCTCTAAGCTCATTGTCCCTTTTCAAACTGACATCAAAGAAAATGGAAGGCATTGATAATCTCTCTAAGAAGATAATTAAGCAGATGGGCATAAAAATTAAAAAGATAGATAAATAAGCTAATGAATAATGTACCAGAAAAAGAGATGCAAATGTACATGTTGAAGTATGGACAAGCTTAATAGCGAAATCTCGCAGGCTTTGCTAGCTTGGAAATTTGAAATAATGGAAATATGAAGATATTAATTCTTAATTAAGTAAATGAATTAAGTGGTGGGAAAAGGCATGGTCCTGGATCTTTCCCTTTTCTGAAAACAATTTATCTTGTGTACTTTGTGGCAACAGGGATGGATGTCAGTCTCTCCTCAAAGTGTTCAGTATGTCAGCTTTTGAAACTTTCCCCTTGGCTCTGTTCATATCTTTCCTTCTCCTCACTGCAGCTGAATGCTTGTGTGGATTTACTGGGGAGACTCCAGCCTTTTTCCACAAGTGCGAGTGTCCTCCCTGTGCTTTATGTTTCAAATGATTCCAGCTGCAGAGCTGCAATGTCAGAACCTCACCTATTCAGATTAAGGTTGTGTCTGCCACTGGCTCACAGCACTGTTAAAATTCAGCTGCAGCCAAGAATTTCCATGTTGACCCCACAGTCTTGCAGGTTTCATTCAGCTTAATTCTGGAGCCCCAAGATGTGCCAAAGTGCATATGAATGCAATAAATAAAGATGAAGCAATATATCTTAGAGAGTAGGTGACTTTTCCTCTTTTCACAGGGAAATAACTGTTTCTCAATTAACATCAGTTAAACTGTGATTCCTTAAAGCAATGGGCTACCATGTAAAGATACCTTATACTGCTAAAATTATTCCCATTTCTATGAAAAAAAATTATGCCATTCCTGTCTAAGGTATAAAATCTTCAATATAAAGATTATATATTGTACTCAAGATGTGTTCATGAATTGTTGCATCATTTTATCATTATAATATAGAGACACAGGGAGAAAAAACCAAATAAAACAGAAATAGATCTTAAATTAATTTGGTTTCTTTGTTTCATAAACTCAAATGGTTTATGTCAACAAAAAAATGTGATTCCAGAATATGCAGAATTTTCACGGGAAGTTCACAGCAGTTGTTTTGATGCAAAACAAATTACCTACTGGATAGGACACCCAGCAGAATATCTGCATTCTGGTCTGGATACACAGAGCAGAGTTGAAGGTAAATATTCTGTCACTGCTAACTTTTTCTGTACACCAGGCAACTGGAGAAAGAAAACCTTTATTTTAAATTCCATCCTTTTCTAAGAGCAGGCATAGATTTGCATAAAAATTTGAATTTTCCTTTAAGTGACACTTGCAAGTGGAAAATTCATCTTTTCTAGTTTTGATGATTACATGAATTTCAGAGAAACTTCAACGCTTCTGCAGAAAACCAGAATCTCCCGCACTTGTAATTCTGATTTGAAAATGCACCTTTCCATTTCCAGTCTGCTCATGCAGTGTTGGACATAGTCTTCCTCACTATATATTTTGGGAATATTTACAGTTTTGGTGCTTACTACAATACTCCTCTGTACAATGTGGTGAGTTACAAACCCCTGAAGATTTTCCAAGTCAGATCTCATTTATCTGACTTAGGTTACTAAAACTTAAAACTTATCTGTTTCAAGTTCTTAAAATCCTTAAGAGCCCTGCTTTTGAATGTAAAAAGCCTCTGAAGGTTTTCGAAGCACCTCACTTCTTTGTGTTGAGCATAAAGGAAATTCAGGTGTTTAAGGAAGCTTCCTGTTTGTAACCCCTACAACCTAGATCCAAAGCAGGTGACTGACTTCTTGGCCAGATCCCTGTGGCTGTGCCCATCTTCTCTTTGCATAAGTGTCAGAACAGCTAATCCAAAATCTTTAATCCTATTTAATTCTATAACAGGAACCACAGGACTGGTTATGGGATATAAAAACCAGAGCAGAATCTGGCCCATTAATTTATTTGCTTCAGGGGACAGAAAAGGAGAGGATTCTTTTGTGTTCACATAATTTACAAAATTTAAATCAATCACAACACAAATCTCCTTAGTGAAGAACTTTGAGATCCCACCCAGCTTACCTCAAAACGCTGTATCCTGAAATTGATATTACAGGATACAACAGGAATGTTGTATTGATTCCTTTTTAATTCCTCCTAGGTTTCATGCTAATGATTATCAACAAACAGCAAAATGCAAAAGAAGGACAAAACTACTTTTATGCTGCCAGCTCAGAAGCGGAGAAACTCCCAGCTTGTATCAAGCAAAAGTCATCTTATTTTGTCTGCATGTAAAAACTGCATCTGGATCTGACACCAAAATTTCAGTTTTGTGCCTGATGAAACTTCTTTCAGATAGCCCTGGAAGTTGCTGATGTCCAGAAACTTTAATGATGATCAGGTTTCCAAGTCACTCCCTTCCCATAAGCTCTTGTTTGGTTCCTCATCTATCCCACATGGAGCTCCACACACTCCAGCTGGTCACTGACAGGGAGGGCAACACCCCCTCCTCATCTCCCCTGCCCATCCTTCCCAAGGAGCCTGCAGCCTTCCATTCCAACACTCCACCCTGCCTCTGTGATGCCAATAAGATCAACACCCTGCAGGCGTGCACATGGCTCAGCTCCTCTTGCTTATTCTCTCCATTAGTGCGTTGTAAACCAGAGGGCAAGACAAGAAGGTAAGAAACATGACCTTGGTGTTCTGAATAATAATTATTGGTTTTGTTCCTGCTTGGAGATGGCTTTTATTCAGTGTTTTGGATATATGGTTTTTTTTTTTTCTTTTCTGAAATTTAATTATGATGGATAAAATTAGGAGAGACTCACCAGCAGAGCAAATGGCTGGATATATGGGTCATTACTTTGGTTGTTACTTTGGTTGGTCATTGATATTTTTTACCTCTCTGGAGTCAGTACCCACCTGAAGTCTCCAGAAAATGGATGCTTGAGCACAATCTTCAGTGACTTTCATCCTCCTTTGTCCTGCCATTCTTTAATCAGAAGGATGATAACAGCCATTGGGACCTCCTGTCCAAGGTGGCAATTCTCCTGACAGACCTGTTGTCCCTGGCTGACTTCACATCTTAGATTTTTGTCTCTGGTTAGAAATTCATCCTGATTTAACAAGAGTCTGGCAGGTCTGAATGTCCATCTTTGGATATTCTGCCCTCTGCAGAGATGAGGAAGATGAAGGGTATGTGCACTGCTGCTCAGTTCTCATCATTCCACTCAGAAATTCCATGAGATAACATGATTGGGGAAAAAAAACAAAACAAGCATCTTGGAGTGTATTAGAGACTGCTCTAAAATCTAGCAGCATTTGGAGGAGGCAAGTGTATGAATCAAGTTCCCATCTCCACACAAATCTACTTTCCCCACAGTGCAAGTGTAACTTTCTATGTCAGAAACCTAAGGAAAGATGTGCAGTATGTTACTTCTCAGTGGAGAAAAGCTGGCTTTAAAAGCTCTCCAGTTTTATAGATTTCAAGCTCTATTTATAATGCCAAAGCACTAAGATATTTTTCATGTTTTTAGTGCCATCACGTCTTTTAATGCACTGCCTTAAACTGCCAAAAATAATGCTCCCAATGAAGGCAGCTATATTTTATACACAAGCTATGACTTACTTCCTCATAGTGATGTTAATCAGATTTCATTTATTTTTATAGCATTAGGAACATTAACATTACCCTCTGGAAATGTTCCCCTTTCTATTTGCCCTTGGATGAGATATGTCCTGTATTAGGATAACTTTCTTCCTGAAGATAAATGCTCCCTGATAAAACAATAGTGTTAACCTGTAGAAACTGCAACATGAAATAAATGCTCTTGTCAAGTAAACTTTAAAGGGAGGAATTAAAATTAGAAAAAAAAAAAAAACCAACAAACAAACAAGAATGAAGAGAGAAAATCAGGACACATTAAAATACTGCCGTATTGTTCTTTGCTGTCCTCAAAAGCATTTATCTTCCTGGTTATCTTGCATGATTGAATAGCAGAGAAGTCACCTGAAATAATGTCAAATGACAAAAGATGTACTAGAATTGCAGGAAAATATCTGTTCTCAGGAAGAGGGAGGAGAGATTTAGCTGTTCATACCACAGCATGTAAAAGGATTCAGCATTAATGAAATACCCTCGAAGTTTCTATGCGTGAACTACAGGATAGACTTCAAGTCTGGAAATATTTATGGGTACTTTTGTCTCTCTATTCATGATTTGAAGCATGCTGGGTTTAGGGTTCATCAACAGTTGAAATCGATGGGCAATTTTCTGCTGATTCCAATGTGGTTTCCAACATCCTGACTTCAGGTCATGGTCCAGATATGTAGGGAGATAGAATAGAAGTAAATAAAGGTAGTATAGAAAGTAATCTTACCTCCTAAAGAGTTGCAGCTGGGTTAATTATTAAAGATTAGGAGCAGGCCTGACTTTAACAGGCCACAGCTGTAGCCAATGAGAAGAAGAGTGCTATAAAAGAGTGGAT
The DNA here is from genome assembly GCF_000277835.1 of Geospiza fortis. NCBI lineage: Eukaryota > Metazoa > Chordata > Aves > Passeriformes > Thraupidae > Geospiza > Geospiza fortis. The sequence continues at coordinate 10,229 of NW_005054564.1, read as the reverse complement.
TGGTTGGTTGAGGGGAGCTGGAGTCAGTTGGTTATTGGGAGAAGAAGTGAGTTGCTGGTTGGAGGAGCTGCCTATGAGCAACATCAAGGAGGTATGAAACTCTTGCACTAAGGAGGTGACAATATGAAACCTTTGCAATGTAATGACAACACAGACAAACCCTTCAAAATCTGCTCGTCACAGAAACACTTCTACTGCAGTGTAAGAGGACTTTGCCAGGCAATGCCCATCTGCCTCCCTGTAATTCTCCTCCTTTAATGTTTTCATGGAATCATAGTTTGGGTTGGAAGGGATCTTAAAAGACCATCCAGCTCCAACCCCTTGCTGTGGGCTAGACCCCTGGTCTTTCACTAGACCAGGTTGCTCAAAGCCCCTTCCAACCTGGACTTGAACATTTACAAGGATGGGGCATCCACAACTTGCTTTCTTTCCCATGACTATTCTTGGTTTATCTACTGTCTTCTGACATTAAAAGGAAAAAAAAAGCCAAAAAGATTTGTTAAAATTGTAAGATGAAATCAGGAGGGTGCCTTAAAAACTTGATTTTTTTTTTTGAAATGTTGATAATTTTCATGTCCTCTGGAGAAGACAGTTTTATATCAAAAGGGATAAAAGCATGAGATGTTCCATGAATAAGGGAAAAAATGAGGCACACAAACAGTTGAAGACAATGACGAAGTACAAGAATTTAAGGTTTAAGTTTCTTCTGATATTTTCTTGTTTATTTTTATTGTTTGTTTGCCTACTTTACTCCACAAGGCATTGAAAATATCCAAAGCCTTTTTATTTCCCCTACCTTTTTACTAGATATTTTGGACCTTTGCTTATTGCTTGCCTTCTTGAAATATTCTTGATAATGAACCCCAGATTTAAAGGGAGTTGCCACTTACTCAGCCTTAATCTCATGCTGATATTCTCTGCTTGTGATTCTCATTTCTCAGGGTCAGTGTCATGAATGTTTCTAACTCTTCCCTGTTCAGCATCAGCTCCATTAACTTTGCAACAGATGGACAAAGGAAGAAAGATGTACATTATATGAAAACGCAAAAAAAAAATGCTGACACACAGAATTCGGTTCCCTTTCAGGCAACAAAATCATGCTTTGATGCAGTAAATATTGGCATAAATTTTTATGATTTATTTATATATGTGGATATGTAAAAAGTACACAGCTGTATTTTGTTACCATATAGGTTCTGCATTTCAGGATTAGGTTATATTTTGAGATCATAATGGAACAAAGTCAATGAAAAGAATAAGGAAGACTACTATCTTGGCTGTGAGTTTGGTTTCACATTTTGGTGACAAATTTTGGTGTATTTCTGTACATCTTCAATGTTATCGCAACAACATTTGCACTTCCTGTCCTTCGGGAATGGTAAGAGAATAAAGTTCTTAGTGTGCTCCAGTTTGGAGGCAGGGAAGCCCAATATTAGTTCACACATAGCTGGAGCCCTTGAAAATCTCTCCATGAATGCACTCGGGGGGATGCTGGATTTTTTGGGGGAGAAATATTTGGAACAGCATGGGAAGAGCACACTGGTGTCTGTAGCAAGTCCTAGGATGCACTTTCTCCAACTACTACTGCCACCTTATCTTCTATGTATTGGTGACAGCAAAAACTTAGTCTTTTGCAGATATTTTTGGTTTTGTTTTTTTTTTTACGTATTTTTCTTTTAAATTATACTATGCCTGTTGAGAAAAAGGTGCTCCATGTGCCTCCTCTGTAGGTTCAGCAGCTAAAACTGGTCTTCTTCTTGATAAAATACTGCAATTCAAAGGCAGTCTATGGGAAAACCAGAGCTGGGTCTATCTATATGCAGAAGCAGTTTGTGTGGCATTTGCCTAAAATCAGTGCCTACTTGTCTGATTCTTGCTCCCCTTACCCAGGCATATGTCTTGGCACTGACACCAGAGTGAACTGGCTTTGGACTCCTATTCTGCTCTGGAAAATTATCATTAATCTTCCTTAATCACATCTGCAAGAGCCTCTGCTCTGCTGTTCCTCTGCTGAAGAAACTTGGTTGGCTTCTCACTAGGTCTTTTGATTAATTTTTCCTCATACTTTCTGACCTTTGCATCTCATGGCATAACCTGAAAAGGTCTGACTGGATGCTTTTCTGTGCCCTAAACCAGTAGTTTGCTGTGTGTTCTCTTTGTAGTTTCAGAGGAAGGAGGAAGAAAGGGGGATGGAAAAGAGGTTGGGAGCTTTCATAATTATAAGAGCTTTTGGTGAGGCTTTAGCTAACTATTAAGTAAATATGTTTCTTATTTTAACCTCTAGAGTGCCCCAGGCCTCACAGGAATACTTCACATGCGTGGATTTTTGTGGTAGGATGTAGGTCATGCTGCTGCACTGATTAGCATGGACTCTGCCTTTCAAGATATGCCTCTGGGTGGGATGTTCTCCTAAGGAGTAACTGGATTAGTCAGTAGGTCAAAGACTAAGTGCTCAGTCTTCGTGGTCTAGAAATTTAATACCTTGTCCCAAGCTGGAACCATTGAGCTTAACAAATGAACCCTTCTGAGCCTTTGTCCGGCATCTACCTGTTCTGTGTATGAGCAAGAGGCAAATTACTTCTATGTACATGTCTGAGGTCACAGCTCTTGGATAAGGTTGCTACCAGGCCATGGCCTGGTAGGTTTTATCTCAGTGTTCACTGAATTTTCTGAGATAATTTATAAGCTAAGAAATCTCAAATCCACTAAGAACTGTGAGACAGATTAAAAAAATAAAACAAAAAAAAAATTCAGTTCCAGATAGAGATCTTAATACATTTCTGGCTATACGTTTTAAACTGTGTTTAGTGTAAAGGACATCTGCAAATAAGTGCACACATGCACACACTGCACTAAGCTTCTTTTTCTCTTTTCCTACTTTCACAGTTAAGGGTTTTCTTCTCACTCCCCTCACCCTCTTTTAATGTCTTTTAAGAGAAAGATGCAGTCAGCAAAAAGCAGCATTCTGTGGCTAATGTGAATCAAGAAGGATGTGTCATGTATAATGAGACATGAATAGCTAAGGAGATTGCACAGCCTGTATCACAGACACATGGAATTGGATGGTGAATCCTGCTTTAAATAGGTCAGCCACTTGCTAAAACATGTGATCATATCCTTATTTCCAGGCTAAATGTGCAAATGGACATTTTATATCATACTTATTCATGATCACCTTGTGGTTTATATTCTCTTTCTTTTGCGTTTGCCTCCCACACGTATTTGTAGACCACTGTACTCGTTCCCAGATGTATGCGCCCTTACAGCTTTACTCTTCTATTTAAAACTAATTTTCTTGAAGATGCATAATCAGCCTTGTGCATAATATTCCAGACAAAGACTGAGGTGTGCCTGTGAATGGCATGGACTTCCTTTGTGAGAAGCAGCTGATGTGACACCTTAAAATTCCTAATTGCATTTTTTTTTTGCCTGTCCAAATCACTTTATTGGCTTATTTTTATTCTATATTGGAAAGATCTAATTCTCATTTGACATCTAGTGTAAGTAAGTGAATGACAGGTTCTCTATCAATCCAAAGGTCAGGAACAGGCATCTCATGAACATGATTAATTTAAGCATTTTCAAGTGAAATTAAATATCTCTGTGACTTTCTCACTGAAACTCAATACCAAATACAACCTAAGTTAAAATGTAAGAGCTCAACACTCCTCGGTCAGCTTGATCACCCACATCTTTCTCAATACCATTTCATAGGAAAAAGTTGTTCATGTGTCCCCACACATGAAACAGAAACATTGCAGTGTTGTGGTGACAATTCAGTGCAGTGAGAGTAACACTGCCAAATAATTCATACTGATATCACCCACGGCTCCATGAGCTGCCCTTAAAGAGTTTTACTGACCTGCACAGGGTACCTCCATCTCACAGATTGGCCAGGGCAACCAATTAGGTGGTACTGAAATTAGGTTCATACAGTCTGTGCAATGTTATATGCAAAGCTTGGCAAAAGCAAAAACTAGTTAAATGGGCACATCTTTGTGTTGTAGTTACCCTCTGAGCAATACAAACCACTGCTTGTGACTGAGGTAATGATTACAAGTGTCCTTACAGCCGGGATATTTCTGAAATAGGATTATTAGCCCAAAGTGTATCTCTTTGCTGGGATATTTTTTGAATGTTTTTCCATCACTGAGGGTCCTTTGTTCCCCTGCATCTTATGAGGAGCAGCTGAGGGAGCTGTAGCCATTTATCCTGGAGAAAAGGAGGCTGGGGGGAAACATTATTATATTCTATAACTCCCTCAAAGGAGACTGTTGTGAGGTGCAGGTCAGTCTCTTCTCCCATGTTATAAATGACAGGACAAGAGCAAAAGTCCTCGAGTTGCATCAGGTGAGGTTTAGATTGGATATTAGGGAAAAATTCTTCATGGAAAGGGTTGTAAAACATTGAAATGGGCTGCCCTGATAGTAGAGTCACCATCCCTGGAAGTGTTCAACAAATGTGGTTATGACACTTGATGAGGTTCAGAGGGGAACTTGGTGGTGCTGCTTGGAGTTGACAGCTGGACCTGATAATCTTGAAGATCTTTTCCAACTCTAATGATTCCATAATTCTACAATTCTATCTCTGCCCAGAGTGGTTGTCACATTGTGTCCCATGAAAACACTGTAAATAGGCTGTAGTGAAGGCTGTCCTTCACTTCTGGTAGTGTTGTGCTCTTTGATTAAATTGAGTGAACAGCTCTCCATGTGCCACAGATGTACTTTAGGAAATCAGTCATCTGTTCTGAAAGAGGAGAGAGCTTAGAACTGGGGCTTACTGAGATTTAGCTTCCTCTTTCCCCCCCCTCCCCACATTCACACATCCCTTTAGTGGCTGGCACGCTGCAGTCTGAAAACATGTAAATCAGTGGTAGGTGGTGTGGAATGGTACATCAATTTTAGAGTCACCTGACAGAGTGGAAGGTGAAGAAAAGATTCCTTGTCCTGCTTGTTTCTTATGTGTCACATACCTTAATGCAATGGTTTGCATTAATATGGAATTAATGGGGGTAAAACAACAAAATTCAATTTAACCCTACATAGCAAATTAAATTATTACACCTGAATTAATATTGTCTTTCTTGTATTATTACAACCTTTTATGTACATAAGAAGTTAGTCTGAAAAGTGGAATTTGAGAACTTGACCTTTCACAGCAAAGCAATGCTCAAGGCTTAAACATTCATATTAACACTGTGTGCTCCTTAAATCTAAAAATAACCCTTTTTCCATATAGCTTCTCACCCCTTCTTATTTCTTAGAATTTAATTTTCCCTCCTCCTGTTACCACAAGGCCACCCACTTCTTTCTGTCTGTGCTCTTGTCTACAAGTGCTGATGCCAAACACCATTGATTATCTCACTCCTTTAGTAAGAACACACATTTTCCTTCCCACATAATCTGAATTTGCTATGTATACACATAATTAGTAATCATTTACACAAAAATAAAAACAGACAAATGTTGCTACCTTAACATTCCTTTAAACAAAAGTGAGGAGGAGGGGGTATTTGTGTGTGTGACAAAGTTGAATTTTCCCAAAGGCTGAAGAAACTCGAAAATACTAAATTAAATTTCCTTTGCTGTTCAGGTTTTCATTATTTCTGTTCAAAACCAAAGTCAGTTGCGATTGTTATCAATTGCTCAGCATGGAGAAGGGAAGGCTCTGAGACCTTATTGCAACCTTTCAATACTCAAAAGGGAGTCATGAGAGGGACTTTTACAGAGGTTTATAGTGACAGGAGAAAGGGCAATGGTTTTAAACTGAAAGGGGGTAGATTTAGATCAGACAAATGGAAAAAACCCTTTGCAATGAGAATTGGAAGGAACAGGAGCAGGTTGCCCAAAGAGGCTCTGGATGTCCTAACCCTGGAAGTGTCCAAGGCCAGGTTTAACGTGACTTGGAGCAACCTGGGCTAGTGGTGGTTGTCACTGCTGGTGGCAGGAGGGCTGGAATTGGATGAACTTTAATGTATCTTCCAACCCAGACCATTCTGTGATTCTATCAGGAAATGATTCTGCGATTTGAGACTTCTCCAGTTCATTGTTTTTCCATAACTCTCCCTCTTTCAACAACAAGATAATTGAAAAGTGACCTTTGGTGGGGGTTTTCTTTGTTAGTCTGTAGATGAGATAACACTACATTTCTTTCTTCCTTATTCATTCTTTCTATATTTATTAATTCTTTATTTCTCTAATTTAAAGTCCATTTTTCCCTCTAGTTCTGTATTAAATTATCTATATTAATTCCTAGTACTTTAATACAGGATGTAGTTTTCCTTAACACACCTGATTTCATTACAACTGCTTGAAAAGCAACTATTTCTCCAAGAATTTTTATTTCTTGACATAGTTCTAAATTTGAGCTAAAAATGGTCTGTAACAATTGAAAAGGGGAAGTAGTTCAGTGGACAGTTTAACTTCTCAATAGGAAACTGTTGTCTTGTAGTGTAATGTCTAAGATTATAAATCCATTTTTGATAAAGAAGTAAGTTTCAACTTTAATCTTGAGCCATAAGCAGACATAAAATTGTTCTTGCCAATACATCATACAAGTTCACAGCTAAAATGATACATTATTTTCAGATATGTATCTTTGCTATTTTACACAAAGGTGAAGAAAAAAATATTACCCATCTGATGGAGGATACTTGACATTTACAACCTAACAAACACATTGTAAACTTTGCTTTATGTCTTTATTTCCTATTTAGCACTTCAACCAAAACTGGTATCCATTGTCGTTACAGGGAGGTCACAATTACACGTTCTGAGTCATAGCAACACTTTCCACCTTCAAAGCAGTTTGTGAACGATATGAGTGACAGTCTTGTGAAGCAAAGCAGCATAATAATTACAGAGTTAAAATGGCTTAACTGAGGAGAAGAGATTTGAATATTGTCACACAAGCATAGGCATTTCCAAAGACATGTCAACCTATCTATTTTGGACCATTTTTCTCAAACTGGGAGGAATCACACTCTGGAGCTGCCTGTCTCGTGACCCAAGTGACTCATTACCAGAGCTGGGATTATGTTGTCATTAATAAGATCTGTTATAGATGGCAAAAGTTTCCTCAAATAAGAAGGATTTATGTTAAAACATGGTAAGCATATTGCATGTTTCAGAGCAAACCAGTACGCAAGAGAAAAGAAGAATGTCGAAAGAGGGAATTCAGTATAGCATAAACATGCACAGAGAATTAATTTATCCTTTTTCTAAATTTATTCTGTTAGTCTCAGGCAGGGTAGAGAGAAGAAGGCTTCATCCTTTCCTTGGAAAAATAAAAAATGCTAAATTGTCATCAGACTTTCCCTTTCAAGACTGTTCTTCAATGAGTTCAACTTTCATTCACTGTTCAGCTTTGAAGGTTTGGGATCATGAATGATTCTGAAACCCTCTGGGACAGGTTGAACAGTGCTGATCTGAACCAAGCAATAAGTGCCAAGTGGTGTCCTGTGAGCCACCCCCAGACATTACACAGCATGGAAGTGACTCAGACCTTCAGAAATGTCTTCATTCACCAAAGCAGTCGGAATGCAAACTCTGCTGTTTGGAAAATGAAAAATATCTAGTAACAGTTTTTGACTGAAATATTTATTTTCTTATTATAGTCTTATGATTGACTCATTATATTCTGCCATCTGCACACCACTATAATATTTCTACACCCCACTGCAGTGTAATCCATAAAAGAATAAGTGCTAGATCATGCTCCAATTCATAATCAATGGACTAACCTAATTGGATAGTTGCACTAAAAGAATCATGACCAGCAAATCAAGGGAGGTCGTTCCCTCCCTTTACTCCTTTCTTGTGAGACCCAGCTGAAGGGCTGTGTCCAGCTCTGGGCCCCCAGCACCAGAAACCTGTTGGCACGAGTCTGGAGGAGAGCCACTGAGTTCCTCACAAGTTTGGAACACCATTCCACAGGCTGGGAGGGCTGAGGTTGTTCAGAAATAGAAAAATTGAACTGTTTTTTCAGGAGCACATAAAAAAACTCGCCTTCCAAGTTCTCTGAAAATTTGCAGTCCCAATCCTTATCCCAAATCAATGATAAAAATCTGAATTCAAGCAGAATTTGAACTCAGACTCTTCACACTGCAAGTCAGTGAGAGGGTGCTGGTGTCTGGGGAGAGATGTTCTTCTTGAGGTCCTATATAACCTCTTTCACACAGCCATTACTCTTTTGCAACTCTACTATGTATACCCAGGCACAGAATGTTTCATCACTGTCAGGGAATGCAAAGCTATTTACAATACAATAAAATATTTTATTCATTTTTTATCATTTCCCTGGACAGCAGTGGCCACACAGAAGGTGTCATGGGATGTAATAAAGAGCCTGCAGCTGGGTAGCAGGGAGAAAAGGGTTTGGCAGGCAAGGACATGGTAAGAAGGGGACAACGTTTGTTCTCAAACTGTTTTGTTATATTTTTGATGCCCAGCAAATCTGGGTTTTCTTACTTGGTTCTACTTTGTAGCTGAAAGTTTTAAAGCTGAAAATTTCATCTGAGAATTCATTAGTTGAGATATGGCAGCAGGTTCACCTGGGATCTCCTCACAGGATTCTGCCCACAGGGAGAGAGCAGTAACCAAAGAAGAGCAACAACTCAGCCTGAGATTTAAATCTTATCAGAAACATTTTACCTCAAAAGCATTATTTCCATGGGGTTTTTTCCTGATATTTCCTCTCATCCAAAGTCTTCAGCCTCTACTGTGAATTTTATGACACTTCCATTTAGGTGTTACTGAATTTCATATATAACCTAGAATGGCTTCTTTGGAGTTTTATCTCCTTTTGATGCATTTAGACTGTAGCTAAACTTTTGGGGAAAAAATAAACAAAAATTCCTAGCATCAAGGGCATGTGGCTGTGAAAACCACTCGGGCTCTGAGAAATGTTCTGTTGGTGTTGTTTGATAAAGAAAGCTGCTGCCATTAGTCTAAATCAGATCTACTCTATTGCAGAGCTGCAAGCTGGGCATCTGAAACTTGTTAACATCAGCTGTTGCTGGGTTGGTGGTTTCATTTTAATTAGAAGTGGAATCTTTAGATCAGAACCTGTGGATTCTAGCAGTCATTTCAAAAAGTTTTATACTTGAATGTATAGGTAGATCAGGACTGGAGCTGAAATTCAGAAGAGGAACCACATCTGCTGGTGTCATATATAGGTTATTGGGAGTGCTGCCTGACCACTCAGTACTGCAGGATCAATGCTTCTGCAAGGAAGTACAGTCACTGTCTGGGCTTGGTTGCACCAACCCACCTCCAGTGCCAGCTATACTTCTCTCAAAAACCTAAACTCAAATAACTCATCAGACATACTAGATGAAATAGGCAATGTTTTGAATCTTGTATAATATTTCTGTAGTACTTGCAAAAATTCCTATTAAAAGTATGTCCTGAATTTCAATCTTAGTTTGTGTGTGTACAACATATTTTCATCTTGGGGCACTCTACTGCATGAATTCAGGAGTAGCCAAAGAATTATTGAACGTTAAGGGTTTGCAATAGACCTTGGAGGTCAGATAGTCCTGTGCAGGGCCAGCAGCTGGAGTTTGATGATCTTTGTATATCTCTTTATAACTCAGGATGTTCTATGATTCCATGGTTTCATGGTTCTATGGTATTGTGAATTCTGCATTTTGGTAGTCACCTACAATTTATCAGACTCATCCAGTAGACAAAGATGAACACTGGATGTTCATCTCCCACCCTGTGAAGGGAACGTCCTGACCTCAGGAACAGCCCCAGGTGCAAGAGCAGGTTAGTCACAAAGTTTTCTTACATTGGCACGTCCTCCTTTTATAAGATTCTGAAAATATTCAATCAGGTTTTAGTATAGAAATCTTTCTTTACTTACTTTTGTCTTGCAATTCAAATTTTAATTTGTTTTCCTTAAAACTTAAATATGTTTTTAGTAATAAGGAAGGCATCTGAAGAGATCTTGCTGAAGATTTTTATAAAAAAAAATTGAAATGTAGAAAAAAAAGATATGAAAATATTACAAGCTTTAAAAGCCAAATAGAAACTGGAAAAATAAAGTGAAAAGGAGCAAAGGAGGCCAAAACTAATCTCAGAGATGTTGCAAAAGCAGAGGAAAAAAGCAAGGAGGAAGACACAACTTGTCGGAGAAGATATCAGGGACATGGCATGAACCATTTAAAAAAAAAAATCTTACCCAAAGTAAAAGACATGAAAAGGCAGGCCATATGCCATCAAGTG
>NW_005054563.1:576824-696095 GCF_000277835.1 Geospiza fortis | reverse complement strand
CTTCCACTCACTCCTGCTACTGCTCTCCAGCATGCCAGATCTCACAGAAATCATGGGGGAATTAGGAACCACACACTTTGCAGCTGATTCCCTATGCTGGGCACAAATCCTGCCCTCCTGTCCCAGTCACAGAGTCTTCCCTCCCTGTCCCACAGCCCAGTGCAGCCTGCTCCAGCCATCCAGTGGAATGTGCTGGGTGCATCCTCTGTCCTGTGCTCCCATGCTCACAACACCTCCAATCTCATTTTTTTAGCTTGTGAAGAGCCTGGCTATTAACCTGAGCTGTGAAAATCAGGAGATTATTTTTGCTTTCTCTCCTTGCAGGGCTGGCCCAGGCCAGCTGTGTCCAGCTGGAAAAGCAGTGGTAAGTGAGCTCCACCTAAAGGCTTATCCTCAGCTCTCTCCCAGAAAGGAAGGAGGGATTCACAGGGATTTCATCATGCCTGAGCCTCACGCTGTGCTCCACCTCCAGGGGAAAGTATGGGTTACTCAGCAAAATCTAGGAGCAGTCAGTAATGCCTTTTGCCTGCATTGCAGCCAGGTGTGCTGCTGACCTAGCCTCATTTTGTATTTATCACCTCTTATTTTATTGCTTTCAAGGTCATTCATGCAGTTATTTTGTCTGACAGTCACGGCACTATCAAGGCTTAAATGCATAAAAATACATTTATGAATATGTAAAAGTAGGGTTGTGCGTGCCTCTGTATGTGTCTCTTTTATAACTTATCAAAAGACTGTAATATAAATAATTTCCAAAAAAGCTATGGTTATCCAAGTCAAGGCTAGAAACTACAGCTTTTTGCATCCCAGAACAAACACTGTCTCGTCTTCCCTGTGTGAGCACATCCATATCATATTTCTGTATCTATCATTATAGTTTAAGGGGAAAATATCACAATGTTGTGTTCTGAAATTCATGGTGCCTGCAGATGAAAAGCCACAATTAACTCGTGTATTTCCCCCTCGAGGCTGTTCCAAGCAGGAGAATACAGATGAAGAGTGTTGAACTGTCTGCTCCTCATTGTTCAAGACCCTCCTTAAAGAAAGAATCAAATATAAACAAAGAAACAGCACAGGAGAAATCAGGGAGCATGAGAATGGCTTCTCCCAGTGCAGGGACTCTCTTGTGCATCAAAGGGAATGAAATATATGAGGCAGGAGCAACTCTAGTCCCTGGAGTGGTAATATTTGAACATATGTACCTCATATAAGATTAGAATTGCTGTAAAGTTTGCACAATCTTCTTGCAGCAGGTCACACTTCCAGTCACTGGGAGTGTTTGGGCAGTGTGGAAATGGGTCTGACATCAGCAGGGTGATTGTCCCCACGTGTTAAGAGGTGCAGAGTATGTGAGGAGAAGCAAGGTAGGTGAGAGGGATGAAAAAAACAAATATAATTGTGTTTTCCTCAGTTATGAGCAGCTGAGTTGTGAATATCTGATGCTGAGGGCTGCCAATATCCTGGGCAGGTTCTTTGCAGGAATGGATCCTTCCCTCCTTGTCTCCCCCCTCAGTCTCAAGCAGGAGGCTTTGCTGGCCAGGCTTTGCTCTCACTGGCGTTGCTGATTGCTCCTCTTCTGTGTGAATGAGAGCAGAGTTAAGTCAATATTGAGCATCCTTGAAAAATCCCACTCATAATTCATGTAGTGTTTATTCAATTGAGTATTAATGGTGGGATTTCTTTGACTAAAGAAAATTCTTTACTGTCTTTTCACTGAAGTCTACAATATGGTGTCTTAGTTCCCCCAAGCATCCTCTGCTGTGTTTCATCTTCTGATGTATTTTTCTCCACAGTTACAGTCTGTAGAAGAGAACTACCTTTTAAAATATTTTCCAGATTTGATAAATGGCACAATTTCTAAACACCATAAAACAATTTTGTTGAAGTTCCAATAATCTCTTTGTCAGTGCTCTAAAGGAGAACAAAACAAGAGTTGGGAAAATCTTCATTTAAAAAGAATCAAACCCATAAAAAGCACAGATGGGAAGAGTAAACACAGACATGCAGTTTTGCATGGGATCATCCTGATCCCTTTTCTACAAAACATTATGTCTGGAATATTTATTTGGCTCCAATGAGTGACCCCTGATGTGGCCACAGAGGCACTCGGGAGGATTTGGGCACCAAGTGATGTTTCACTTCAGGAGAATGATGAGTGATTCAGGCCACCTGCTTCCTAAATTTTGTCCATCTTGCAAATAGTGGTGAAACACAACTGCTTTCTAAGAGCAGTGGAGAGGGTCTAGTAGAGGTCTTTGCTCTTCTCCAGGCTTTCAGAAATTATAGAGGGCTGTGAGGCTGAAGAGAGATGTCTGTGAAATAGAGCCTTGTTCTGTATATATACATATACACAGGAATATGGCACAAAGATCAAGAGTTACTACTTATAATAGTACCAAACTGCATCTTGGTAAAGGTATGGAGCTGATTGGTTTTGTGTTTGAGTTCTGCAAAAGCATTTTTAAGTCATTTTCAAAGAATAAAGCAGGCAGTGAGCATGTAATTTCAACACTACAATACTATTAGTGTAAGTTCTTCAAATCTAATTTCTAATTCACTCAGACACCTACCTGGGATATTTTCAGCCTCGCAGTTTTAGATAAAAGTCTCTCTGACTAGCAGAAGTTGTTTCTGTCTTTCCTACAGTGACTAACTGGGAATGTGCATCTGCAGAAAACTCAGCAAACTCAAGTGCAGCTCAACATTTCTGCCAAGCTGGGAGCCTGCTTAGCTCACTCAGACTGCATTACTGACAACTGCTCTGGTGATTTTACCTCCTCCCTTATGCACAGCTTCTGTGGGAAAACATGATCACCCAAGACAGGGGAGACTCATCACAGAGCACTCAAGTGAGGGTTTTGATCCCCACCTGTTACAGAGTTGGTGACTGAAGATTTCAGTCAGAGGATTCAGCTCCAAAAATTATTTTGGAGGCAGAGCTAGATCCAACAAGTCAGAAGCTCTAATGCTTAGGGTAGGGAGCTGGGGTAATTAATCTTGGCACACAACTTACTGCAGCTCCCCAGATTAATCTTTTTTATACAATGATTGACTACAGTACAAAATACCTGTGCAAACCTCCATTATTTTTTATGTCTGAAAAGCCTCAAAAGAATGGAAAATTATCAAGTCTTGAGATTCATGTAGAGCTTGGAATACCAATTGTGCATCTGAATGGAAACAGCTGTAACTCAGGATTTGCTCTTTAAATCTTTCAAGAATAAAAAACCACATTAATATGTGTAGATTAGGTGGGAATATGATTAACTCTTTTAATATTTCATGGGATGCACTGCTGGTTAACATCTAAATGAAGTATTAATTCTGACTCAGACAAATTATAGATGTCCTTTTGTATTTTCATACATGTTTTTGATTCCTTTACCTTTTCTGAATGGTCTATTAGAAAAAGAAAAAAAAAGACAGAACAAAACACTTTGATATATCGTTCTTGGTGCAAGCCAGACAAGATTACTTATTCTCCTTAATGAACTCTAAATTTTCTTATCTTGATACACAAAGGATCTTTTTTGTATAGAATCACCATTTTTTTGTGTAGGAAATATTTTCGGTGCATTAGACTGCTTACTAACAGTTTGCAGTTTACTGGTGATTGGCCTCTCTCTTTTAAATAGAAATTGTGACCCTTTCCTTGCAAAATAAAATGAATAGACTCACAATTTGGATTTCCAATAATCTTATTTGTACACAAGTTTGCAACACAGAAAGCTTAACTGGGTTGCTAATTTCCATCAGCCTGCTGGAATTTTGTAAGAATATCAGTCTTATTATCTGTTAACTATAATGTAATCTATTTAGAAGGCTGTCAGCTCCTTGTCTCTCAAATAATTACAGTCGAAGAAAGGAAGACACACCCTCCCTCTCCCTCCTCACACTGGCTTTTTTAATGGCATTTGGGTTTTTCAAAAACATTTATGGCTCAAGTCAGAAGAAAAATGCTCTGCTAAGCAGAACTCTGTTTTGTAGAGGGTTTAATCCTACTTCAGGCAATTTTTGTACAAAGCTACTGTCTCTGAACAAGTAGAACTAAACACTGAAAAAACACTCATCCACAGGAGGGAGCTCAGGGGCTTCTTTTTCTCACATCAGGGACTAAGAACTGAGTTTAGACACAGAGCAGCAGAGCATTGGAGTGTTCCTATGGGACAGTGACCTCTCGTCTTTTATTTCCCTCCTCTTTCTCAGAAACACTCGGCCTGCAAGTCAGGCAGTCCAGCCTGAGCTTCAGGGCTTTGTGGTAGGTCTGGAAGGGTTTGGTGAGCAGGTTTAAGATATGAAAGCCCACCACAGACTGTGGTGTGCCATGGATGTCAGTGAGCTTTGCCTCTCCTATTCTGCATGAGCCCTGTGGCAGTAACTTACAAAAGCTCTGATAAAGGCCACTGGGAGACAGCCAGGCTCAGGAATTCTTGGCAAAAGTTCTTCAAGGTCAGCAGGCAAGGTGAGGTGTTGTCAGGGGGGATATCTGCAAGAAAGCAGTGAGTTATTCCATTTAATGATTCTTACAAAGGTTGAACCAGTATAGTGGCTTTGAAACTGGGAGCAAAATAATTAAAATTTACTACATTGTTGGCTCTTTTATTCTGGCAAATCACAGATTATTTCTGATAGGCACAAACTGTGGGGACATTGTAAAGCTTTTCTTACAAGCAAAGGACACCACCAAAGCTCTGGTGTTTGTCTCTGGTCTCCATGTGTGGGAAAATGACTGGGGATTGAAAGATAATGGTACAGACATTATAAGGGAAAATACAGCTCCTTCTCCCTGGACAGAACATGGTCAGCATCCCCAAATTCCCGCACAATCTAGGGGGGACTAAGAAGGGATTGGAATGGAATGGAATGGAGTGGAGTGGAGTGGAGTGCAGATATTACAGCTGGGCTCTGTTGAAACCCTTGCAGAAGAGGAGGCTTGGTGATACTTTCTGATAAGCCACAGAGCATCTGAAAACTGAAGGAGATAAAGATGTCCTGCTGTTGAATCAGCAGCTGTGGTGAAACCCCTCTCCTCAGGTAAGAGCTGTACTCTGTGTGTGTTAAATGATCTTGAGCTGGCTTTTACTGGCACTGGAGCTTGTTAGGATTTTGCTTGGAATTCATGTATTGTTTGAATAGTCTTTGCAGTCAGAAACAATCACCTGCAATCCTTGAACCTTAACCTGTCACTGTTTTATTGATAAAACATCATTCCATAAACTGTTAATGTGAGTCCTTCAAGGGTGCTGATAGTGGGTGAATGTGTGGAGACCTAGAAGGAGTTTTTGTGTTTGGTGTGTGACCCTGAACAAGTCAGCCAAACCATCCTCTGGCACAGCAGGACAGTTTCAGAAGAGTCTCCATAACAGGACACTGACAGACAGGCTGGCCCAAGGGTCTTGGCTTTCCTGGGGCACTTACAGATTAATCAAACACTAAAGGTTTGAGGAAATCTCCCCTTTTCACAGACACCATGACTGCAGTCAATCCAGCTGAAGCATAACCCCAATGCTGCTAGGACAGCTGACTTTCGCAAATAAGCCAAGCTCATTTCAGAAACTTCATCAAAAGAGGGGTAGGCATAGGGAGGTGACAGTCAGAAATCTGTGTCACCTCATCCTGAGCAAGCCACAGGGTGATCACAGCCCAACCAGCCTTTCTATGGTGCCTGAAGGGTGAGGTGCAGTGAGGGGGGAAAAAAGGACAAAGCCTTCTCATTCAAATCCCAGCAAGAAGATGCTCCAGCAAAGAACAAACCCTACATTATGTGAAAAGCATTGTCCTCCCTGTTGTTCAATTTAAGAAGCACTTACACAGTAGTCTGACTTGAAAAGCACAGCTTTAGCATCCAGAGTGGTGTCTGACCAATAAATCAGGAATAAATCAGCTCATCTTCAAGCACCATTTAGACCCTTTCTCACCATGAGCTAGATGCTGTAGTTTTTACCTGAAGCCCCATTTTTATTTGCTTCAATACACCATCTGAATTTAACATAGGTGGCACTTGTGTGCTTCATTCAGAACTGAGTTTCCTAAAATACTGACCAAAAAAGTATCAAAATATGGATTTATAACTGACTTTGGGGAATTTGGTTATGAAGAATAGCTTCACATTTTCTTAAATGTCAGTATGAAGATTGTCTGACAAAGCCAAAAGAATTTGGAAGTCTGATTCATTGTTTAATACCAAGTTGTAGATATTTACAACTGTTTTGTTTTGTCATTTATAATTTCTGTTATACTCCTCTCACACATTTTATTGGACTCAACAGTTCAATTAGATAATGTTGAATTCACTTTGACATTTATGCCTGGCAACGTCCTTTAAGGTCACAAGGTGATGATTTCATCAGAGAAACTAAGCAAAAGTGGAAGGAAGGGGTTGGGGGGAGAGGGGAAAAAAAGGCTTTGTTGAAACACAAATTTCTTTTGTGAGGCTGATTTGAGCAGTTACAGCTCTGGGTCTGTGTTAGTGAGAGGGGTTTGGGTATAAATACCAGCCAGGCTCTCCTCTCACTATAGATATTCTCATTTTTGCTAAATTGGCTCAGGCATGGTCTCTGCTGAGCCCTGCTGTCTCTTCTTACCTGAGGACCTCCATCAGTGCCCTGCTGTTCTGCCAGGTCCCATCCAACCCTTTTAGGCACTTGCAGCACCCAGATTTTGTGTCACAGCCCCCCCATGTTGCACTGGCAAAGGAGACCAGTGGCAGCACAGCCTGGGGGCGGGGGGTGATGCTGGATATAGCAATTATTCCTCAAACATTCCCCTTCCTTAGATAGCTGCATAGTACTGCTGGTGGGCAGCAGTGTCTGTGAGCACACTTAGAGGTCATGCATATTTTGCAGCGTAGTTATTTGGCTGTCAAAGGTATTGCTGACGTTTTGAATGAGGACTGGAATTTGCTATATATAATTAACAGTAGGGGGTGGTGCTTTTTTGGATAATGAGATCTTTAGATGCTGGAGGTTGAAAGAGAGTGGAAAAGGGATGCACATATGATCTTTTATATAAAGTAGTCTGGTAATAATGCCCAGCTCATGCTCCCTGGACTGGCCCTTTGATGTTCAGAGCATGTATCAGATGTGAAAGGAATGACTGACAGTCCTGGGACAACACATGGTGTCTAATGAGCTCACTGGGGCTCATCACTCCCAGTTCTGACATTTCAATCTGAGCCCCTCAGCTTCTGGGGGTTGGATTCACCTTTTAGTTTGCCCACAGCTCTGTGTCTTTGAAAACTGACCATCTGCAAGTCACCTCCAGGAGACAGAATTCTTCCCATGTACCCCAAACCTCTCTGAGTGGTGTCTGTGCTCTCACCATGTCTTTCCACTGCTGACTGCCATCCTACTCCAGGGTTTGGCTTGCAAGGCCAGTGGATGTCACCTCTGCATTCACATCCCACACACGTTCACCAGGAGGAGGCAGAGGCAGAGGAGTTAGGCTTTGCAGCCACAGAAACTCCTGTTACTGAGCTCCCTGGGGATTCCCTGTCACACACAGCAGTGTGCATCCTCGAGCTGCTGCACGTGGCACCTGCTGTGAAAAACTGGGTGGAGTTGAGTGTAGCCATGATATTTTCTGAAAAATCCTTTCCTTAGGATTTTTCCCCCTGAGAAGCTGAGAGGCCTCAGGATCAAAATGTAAACAATGATTGTCTGCTGCTGTGGAATGCAACAGGTGCATCTGTGATTGGTCTCATGTGGTTGTTGCTAATTAATGGCCAATCACAATCAGCTGGCTCAGACTCTCTGTCCGAGACACAAGCCTTTGTTATCATTCTTTCTTTTTCTATTCTTAGCTGGCCTTCTGATGAAATCCTTTCTTCTATTCTTTTAGTATAGTTTTAATATAATATATATCATAAAATAATAAATCAAGCCTTCTGAAACATGGAGTCAGATCCTCGTCTCTTCCCTCATCCTCGCACCCCTTTGAACACCATCACAGTAGAGCAGATGGGCTGAACTCTGCTCTTGGAAAGGACTTCCCCTCCTTCTACAGGACCCTGCCAGACACTGCTATGCCAATGGGAGCCAATCCAGCCTATCCCAGACAATAACTGTAGGACTGTGCTCATGGGTGCTACTGATCCTGAATCCTTACACAGCAAAGATGCTCTCAACACCCTCCTGACTTCTGCCAAAACAATGGCTCAGCCAGGTTTCTGTGAACAGCACAGACATGTTGCTGGCTGGCTGCATATGCTGCCATTTAAGAACATTAGAATTTTAGTATGAGATAAGAACAGTTATGTTGTTCCACTGAAGTCACAACAGACTGTGACTGAACCTTCCTAAAACCTCATATTGATGAAGGAGAGACAGAGTTTCTCAGCAAACACCAAATACCATTCCCAAACTTTCGATCCCTTGTTGTTTTGACATTTAGAATTTGGGGATTGCCTGTCTTTGAAAGGCAAAATGGTATTTGTTCAATGGCCTAAGAACTATAGATGAAAATAAGTCCTAGGTTTAATCATCATTTTGGTGGCTCTGATTCTGTACATCAACAGGTCCATTTAAATTAAGAAACTACTCCATCTAGTATGTGGCATTTTAATATTTGATTAGTTTTCAGCTTTTGAATAATGGCTTTTTCAACAGATGTGATGTGTCACATTTCCTGGCTTTTAGAAGGGAATTGTGAGTCTCATGACCTTTCCCTTCCCAAGAGTTGCTCAGCCACTGAACTCTGATGACACATGGTGCAAATAATTTTTTCAGCGAGGCTGGGTATTCCAAGCATGGCATTTCATATCCAGTTCACTTTTCAATGGTTTATTTGTAATTTCTGCTAAACCACAGTTAAAGTTATCCAGCATTTGGCCACTAGGTCAGTAACAGATGACCCTTGCCAACAGCACAGATTGCTTTGAAGGCCAGTATAACTAGAAAACTGAGAAAAAAATTGATAGGTTAAGAGGTTGTCTGTGGGAACTGATGCCCATCCTCTGTCCAAATGTCACTTTCCAGACTGCAGAGCTGTCATCTGGCTGACCTTCTTCTCTGTTCCTCTGCTGCCCATGGCCTAAAGTAAAAGCACCTCTCTGTAGTCAGAGCCGAGTCTGAAAGAGAAGAAACTCTCCACAATATCCTTTCAGAAAAAAAGAAAGGCTTCTTAAAAAACAAGTCCTCGTGCTTTCGCTTTTGTCACAGCCCACAGTGAGGCACCAGCACCATCCAGCAACCCAGGATATGTTGTACTTCAGCTCTCAGATTCGATCCAGCCGGGTTAGTCCTGTCCTTGTTGCAATCCTGTGCTGGGAGCTCCAGCCTGGCCTTGGGTTGTTTCTTGGGGCTCTTTCCCCACAGCAGCACCCCCTTGTCCCCCCCCTGCCGTGCCCTCTGTCCCTAGGAGTTGCACTCCTCGCAGTGGCAGGAGAGGATGTAGCGGTAGGTGGCCGTGAGCCGCATGCCCCCCGAGCAGCGCAGCCTCATGGCCTTCAGCTTGGAGGTCTGGGGCCGGCAGCAGTGGCAGCTGGAGCGGAAGGGCTGCTTCAGGACCGTGCTGAAGGACACCATGGGCTCCGAGCGCGACGTCTGGCTGCAGCGGCCTTCGCAGCGAGCCAGCAGCACCATCTGCCAAGGGAAGCACAGTGGTCAGTGTTATGAGTAGAAAAGCTGCCCATTTGTTTTTTTTAAAGTTGCAGAGTTCACAGATTGGGCCAGTTGCTGCCAGGGTGCAGTTCTAACTGTTTGTTGTTGTAATCACCTGATGTTTTCCTTAACTACCTGTCATTGATGGTTAAGAATTCCCCCTTTTGCACCCTGCTGCTTCCTGGAGGATGGCACCCAGACGGTGAAGGGAAGGGAACATCGAGTTGGCATGCAAATGACATCAGAGCCAGCATGCAATGGGAGAAACCCCTCACCAAACCTAGCAAAAACCCCTAAAACAACGAGCCAACATGGAATTGACAGATCAAAGTGATGTCTAGACGCGAGGAACAGAATCTAGTATCCACTAAGACCCTTTTACCCCTCACCGTAACATAAGGATGTTGGCTAGACAGAGGACCTCAAATATCAAAAACCAGAAAATCTACTGACGCTCTCGTGAGGATGGAACCCCCAGTTCTGCCCACAGACCAGTGGATGAAGCTGCATTCTTCCTCCTCCTCTGTGCCACTCCTGGGAGCAGCAGCAGTGTGAGTGCAGACCTGTCAGGTCTCCCCACCTGAGCTGATCACTTTTAATACAGGCATTAAAAAGGAGAAAAGTCTCCTGCCCATGTTTATTTCAGTTAGGAAATGTGTCCCTGGCGCACAACTGGCACCAGTAGTGGGAGCCTCCTTCCAGCCTGGCTGGGGTTTTGTCACTGCATCCCAGCCCCACGGCGTGCTTTGCTCCTGGACTGTGTCTGGGAGGGTGGAGCAGATAAGGTGGGCAGGAGGAATTGCAAGGTTCCTCCTGAAATCCCTGGCACTGACACCAACAAGGACTGCAGGGCCTGGAATGACCTTAGGGCTCCAAATGATCACAGCCAGCCCTGTTTTCCAGACAGTGACTGCACCCATGACTTGCTGACTCCAGGTCCATAGCAGTCAAGCCCTTAAATCATCAGCCAGGCTGATGCTTTGGTTGGATATTTACAGTTCTCAGTATACACACCAACTAGTTCTCATGTCTTGAGTTTAGATATATGAACATGTAAAGTAGAAATATAAAGGAATATGTTTCTAGCTCATTCCTTTGATAAAGATCACCTTGAACATGTATTTGCAATTATATGTGTATCTATATATCATTGCATCAGCTGTATCTATATAAAATGCACTGCATGGCATAAAGCAGTGAAAATGCAAAAGAAGTTGAACTGGTTGCCATGAAGATTCCCTAGTGAGATTTTCCAAAAACAGTGCAGCTCCAGGTTTCTTGTTCTGAGTTCAAATGTGAGCTGTGACCAGAGCAAGGTAACTTGCACAGCAGGAGGCACTAAGGAAGGAGTCCCCGAGCAGCCACCTACTCCCCAACAACTCTTTGAGCAGAGGAGATACAGCATTAAGCACTACATAAATCTTGGAAAGGACCTTTTAAAGCTCAGCAAATGATGTGTTAGAAACAGCTGTTACCACCCTGATAACGGGTGTTGTACAAGTTTGAACAGACTCCTGTACTTTCATGGGGACGGAAATATTAAATCCATGTCAGCTAATTTTGCTTAACCAACATAAACTTCAATATCAGCTTATTATATCATCTTAAGCAGGCAGTAAAACAGTTGTAAGTTTTTCTTATAACCAAGAGAGAACATTACATTTTAACCATGCTACACATATCTCATGGTTTTTTCCAGAAAATATGAAAGAGCAACTACAAATGTGACAGGAAATACTTTACAGTGTTAAACCTTTTTGGGCTTCTTTCATTACACAAGCTCAACTGGCTGCAAATGCAAGCAGGTACATCAAATGTTTAATTTTCTTTTTAGTCACAGTTGTAAGGAAAGATGAGATAAAAGAGAGAGAGAGAATATTCCTGAAATCAAGTAGGAAATGCCAGCACTGTCTGTGTCCGTGGGAAAGGTTCTTATCATCCATTGTAAAGGGCTTAAAAATTACTCTTGCAAGCGTACTTGCATGCTAAATGTTTTGCTTGAAAATGTATTAATGTATTAATATATTAACAACTACATTTCCAGTCAACACAGGTCACAAAAAAGATTCTTCATGAGCTGATGATCTGTGCTTAGTGCCACCTTGCTTCTTAGTTAGAGACGGGCTTTTGTTGCTTTCTGACAAATCTGTCATCCTTTAAGATTTGTAGCATAAATTTATGGTCTCCTTCCTGTGGTACTGCATATTCATACCTAAATTAACTTCAGCTGTTTGTACTAATATGGTGGGAGGGAAATTTCAGTGTACTGTTGAGTCACACCTGAGCTTTAGACCCATCAGCTACACCAAGCTCCTTAATAGCAGAGTCCTTAGTGTACAGAGAACATGAAAGGGACAATCACTGCAGTGCTGTCACCCCATTACTCACAAAGATCCACTTTCTTCCCTTGCTAAACAAACCTCACTTCCCAGGCAGGCAGCTGGTGAAGGTGTCTAATTATACACCAGCTCTGCAGGTATTTAATCCTGCCTGTATTGCAAAGGAAAGGAGCAGACTGGGACATTTGACCCAGTAATTTCCTTCCCAGCACCTTGGCAGCCCTTGTTAGGTGCCCTGCTTTGACCAGCTCACCAGGCTGTGCACTCTCTGTCACAGGCTGTTCCCAAATGTTTGGCTGAACCACAGAATCACAGAATTAACCAGGTTGAAACAGAGATCATCAATACATTTTGGGGGTGAAGAGCAATCCAACAGCACTTACAACTGTTTGAAGGCTTCAGAGACAACAGAGTTGAAATCTTCTCAGGAGTGGTGCAGGGGGATGTACAACAGCCAGAAATTGCTTTTTGGGAGGTTCAGAGTGTCCCTAGAGTCCCTTCCAAGCAATCATTTCTATGATTTCAGCCCAAATGTGACAGCACACACTGCTGTATGACTTTTCTGGTGGTAGATGCTTCGGGAGCTGGAAAAATCAGTCACTTTTTGGCACTGTTACCCTAAGAATTTTCATGATGCACATCTGCTCCTGTATCTGTAGGTACTTTCAAAAAGGACAATAAAAATAAAACACGCCCTCAAGAAACTGTCAGGACTAGAGAAGAGTTGTCCAGAGTAATTGTAGGGTAGAATTATCTGATGTGCCAATATCTCTGTCTCAATATAAACAGCTGGCTTTCTAATGCAAACCCAGCCAATGTTTAGTCAATGTGCCACTGTATTTATAATTTATTATTTACAATTTATAATTTCTAAGCCTTGCCTTTAAAAACTTGTTTCAATCTGTGGAGGTTCTAATTTTAATCTGCAATTTTGCTGGCTACTTAGTTTTCCATAAGATTAAGGCCAGTATTTATATAATGTACAATCACACAGTGTTGGTTTTATTCCTTGTTTTTGGATGACAGTGTAAACTCTTATCATGGCACAAACCCAATGTTATAAATTTGAACTTTCAAGCTAAAAAAATATCAAATTTCTCATTTTCATAGCTTTCTAACCTTCTGGGCTACCTAAAGTCCTAATCAAAATTTACCTTCCTCTTCATAAATCCAGAACAGCACCAGTGGATTTTGGCAGGTGTGCAAATGAGCTGGAAACAGCATGTACTTCGAAAGCTTTGCCTTTTAATCAATTGCTCTGGCTGCTTATTGCTTCATGTACTACAGTGCAATAGAGATTATCACCTAAATAATTAGTAATGCTATGATGCATTGCACAATGATGGAGTGGGTGTGTAAATATAGTAAAAACATGTGGGTATTTTATAACCTCACACCTCTTGGCTCCCCCTGGCCCCTGCACATGTGAGTTTGTGCATGTCACCTTGCAAGGCTGGATCCAGAAGCACAGTGTCCTACAACAAGGGAACCACGTGGGTCTATGAGCAGCCAGGATAAAATATTATTATCATTATCATTATCATCATCATTATCATCATCATCACCATCATTATCATTATCATTATTGTTATCATTAGCATTATTATTTAAAGTCAATGGTCTCATAGGTACAAAAGAGAGCAACCTGAATCTGAGGCAGTATTTGACTCTGATTATTTGAGCTGTATTCTGGAAATCCAGAAGCTGTGAACTGGTGTGTTATTAATGGTGTTTGTAGTCCTCTTTTCTGCACCTTCAGCAACAAGCTGAAGCCCAAAAGCAGATGGGCTGAGAACAGATTTTCACAGAGTTCCCGTGGCCTGGCTGCAAGCAGGCATTACTGAAAATCTCCTGAGCTACCTCAGGAGTTAATGTCTTCAAACATCTGCCAAATCTTTCTTCATCTGCTCTGTGTCTCCCTGGGCTGGATTCTTTAGTCTGAGACTGTCAGTGGTAGTACACTTCTGGCACATCTGGATGAAGCACTTGTGACAGCCAAAACTGGAATTTAGGAGGCTCTGGGAGCAGTGAGGGAACCCAGCACATTGATGGAGATCAGGGGATCTCCATGACGGAGATCAGGGTAAATCCAATATAGTCAGGAAAGCGAATACCTCATGAGCTGATACAAACATTTCCTTGAAGACAAAGGAAAACAGCTTTTCTGAAACAAATGGCCTTCCTCCATCCCCCTTTTTTGTTTCTTTTGTACTTTTTGTTACTATAATAAACTAGGTTTCCAAAGGGTTTGGAAAACTGTTTTCATTGCCTGCCTGAGGCCACGAGCAAAAGGGATTTTAATGATTAAATGAGATGGGCTGGATGTTTAACAAATCTACTTCCCATGTGGGTGCAATTGGCAGCCTCCACAGAGAACCCCAGTGGACATAATCCTTTTTCAACCAGGACAGACAGCAAACATAATATGTCTTGCAATTTCTGAAGCCACTTTTGACTTCTGTAACTCTATGCTGCACCAAAAGGGAAAACATATGGAGTGAGAAAGGATATCTCATTGAAACCATCACCCCAAAAAAGGGCAAAGTCTCTGCTTGACACTGTCATTCCAAGCCTCCACAATGGAAACTTGGTGGAAACAAGAGGTACCACAATTCCCACAGCTACTCCCACAGAACTTTCCTTTTTTTGTCCTTGTTATATTTTATCACTATATATATATATATATATATATATGTGTGTATATATATATATATATACACAGACACTGGATATAGTTTTAATTAGCATGTCTAATATTCCTCTGTGTTTATATGCTACTAGATCCAGAACAGAAGCCTTATAACTACCAGGATGATTCAGATACCTAAGACCTTAAAACAAAACAAAACAACAACAAAACCAAAACAAAACAACAACAACAACAACAACAACAAACAAACAAAAAACCCAAACAACATTTTAAAAAGCTTGAATTTTCTGGGAAATTATTTCACTTTGTATGGAAACTGTTTTCATTTTCCACTTCATGAGAAAGTCCACACAATTCACAATATTGTTATAGAACTGTTCTTGAAACTGTTGTGGACTTTGGGAAGCCAGAATATGTAATAATATCTTCAAACATGATTTCCATTAAAGGCTTGATTTGAAAAGAATCACTGAGTTTTGCAGCCAGAATTGCTAATGTTTATGTCAACAACTTTTTTTTCCTCAAAGCTTTTGTAAGTTTATGGTTTTCATTACAATACTTTCTGTGTTCTCACTTCCAGCCCCACTCCTAAAGGCCTGATTGCTTTTTTTGCTTTTCTCTGTCATTGGGGAAGCTAAAAAAAAAGTGCATTGTCAATGGGTTCTTTTCCTTCCTTCCTTCCTTCCTTCC
This sequence comes from Geospiza fortis, assembly GCF_000277835.1. Lineage (NCBI taxonomy): Eukaryota > Metazoa > Chordata > Aves > Passeriformes > Thraupidae > Geospiza > Geospiza fortis. Next base: position 680,817 of record NW_005054563.1, on the reverse strand, counting down.
TTCCTTCCTTCCTTCCTTCCTTCCTTCCTTCCTTCCTTCCGCCACTTCCTTCCGCCACTTCCTTCCGTTCCTTCCTTCCTTCCTTCCCTCCTTCCTTCCTTCCTTCCTTCCCTCCCTCCCTCCCTCCCTCCCTCCCCTTAGGTCTAGCAGGTGATCAGAAATGTCCAGCGAGGGGAGGACTGTGGCACACAGATCCCTGTAAATAAAAACCACCCACACACCTTCGCTTTGTCAGTTTTGCCTCTTGCTGAAGTGAACTGCAATAAAATCAATCCTGCACAAAGGGATGCACGCCTGCAGTTCTCTGTGTTAATGCCATGTGTCTCCCAGATGGTAGGGAGTTTAGTCTAGCCTAAAAGCAAACCAAAAGACCTCTCCTGAATCTCAAGTAATGGATGATTTTGCTGTTTGGATTCAGAAGAAGTAGGGCAAAAGTCTCTGGGCTCCCACTGCTGTGAACCAGGCACGGTTATGCAAAACCAGCAGCCAGCACTGCTGAGAGAGCAGTGTGAGGCAGCCCAGAGCAGAGCAGGCTCCCTGTGCCCAATTTTGAGGCTGTCAGCCATCTCTGCTGAGCAGGCACAGGATGAGCCTGGCTGCAGAGTTTTGGCCAGGGCAGCAGCTGCGCTGGTGCACAGAGCACCCAGCAGGTCTTATTTTCTGTGGGCACTTCTCTCTATGCTTTATTTCAGCTTCTGTGACCTGCAGCTACCTGTTGCATTCCCTCACCCCTGCACTGATTGTGGGAATCAAAGGAACACCCGCACACGAAGGGATCTGCAGCCAGCACTGCATCCATCCCAACTCTGGATCCTCTCTCCTTGTAAATTCTCCCAGGATCCCTGCTGCTGGGGTTTGCCACCAGGCAGGCACCCCTCTTGTGATGAACCCTGTCACACACCGGCCTCCCATCCCTCTCTTAGCCTGCACAGGGCTGGCAAAAGCACTGGAGCTGGCAGTCCTTCCCTTCCCTTAATCCTGGGGAGTGAGTGCCTGAGGCAAAGCCCCTTCCCATGGGACAGAGGAATGGCCCAGTCATCTGAATGCACTGTGTTAACTCAGACAGAACAAATTAGGACAAGACAAAAGGGACTAGCAAGGATTTCCCATTGTTTCTCCCAATTCTTTTTCTCCACATAATGAAATAAATGGCTGTAGGCTACATGCACAGGCTGCTAAACCACTTTGACACAAAACTTTTCAGGCTTGAAATCCCAAAAGAAAGTCAGTCTTGTATTTCTGTCTGCTCCTAAGCCCCACAGTTACCATCCAAGTGTCATTCTGCATGTAAACCAAGGCTTTGAAAAGGGGATGGGCAGGGAGAAAATAAGCAATATTCTTCATAACCTTTTTAAAATTACCATTTTACAGTTTGGTTATTTATCTCAGCACTTCACCTATAGTAGCTATGAACTTGCTCCAGATTAAGCATTTGTTTGAAGGATGGGGTGACTGGAGTGATCTAAATTTCCAAACTAGCTCATCTCCTTGGGACCATCAGCTGAGATCCCAAATGTGCTCCTTTCAGTCTTGTCATTTACTGCATGTAAGCTTTACCATTATCGCGAATGTCTCCTTTTGAAAAGGTGAAAAGCAAGTCAAGAGCCTTTACCTCCAGTCCCAGCTCTTATGTACAGGATCAGATAAGATCCTGTATGACACAGGATATCTTCACATCTGTGTGTCTCTGCTGCTAGATTCTGGTAGACAGGAATTCACACAAAGAAAATTACCCTGAATGGCTCATTTTAATAACTCTTCCCTCGAGGCTGTGAGGGGGTGAGGGAGACTTGTTAAAAACAGGACCAGACTCCCGGTACTAAAGTGATTTCAGCATTTATTATAAGAAAAAGAAAGGCCTAAAGCAAGGGGGCCTGGGCCGAGCAGGAGCGTTCCCGTCAAGGATGCTGCGCTGGGGCTCCTTGAGCAGCGATGTCCCCATGTTCCAGGTGGAGCAGCACAGCTTCCCTAGGTCAGAAACCCCTTTTTATCCTGTTTTTTGTCCCTCTGGATTGGTTTCTTTTTGGATTCTTCATTTGCATGAAGGTTTAAGGCGCTTGATTGACCCATTGCAGTTCTGTCCAGGCTGGCTCGTGGTGCCCTTCACTGAGGTGTGTTATGGTTCATTGAGTGCCACATTTCTTATAACTACCCTTTTAACTCCTTTTACAATATAATAACCAAACTAACAGCACATGCTTATCAGTTATCAAGTATTTCACAAGAGTTTCTCGACTATTTTTAACAGCCTTACCTTGGAGCTGCACTTGTAGAGGGGGTGGCTGATGGAGTCGACGTAGTGGTGCCTCATGCAGCGGCTGGGGTCGGAGTCGATGAGGAAGGAGCTCTCTGTCTTACTGTCCGTGTCTCCCATCATCACCAGCAGCGAGAGCATGGAAATCGAAGCTGCGAGTACATGATTTCCCATTGTCGAGGAACTTCTCGCTGGTAACAGCAGAGGGAGGTAGAGCATCAAAAACCCTCCGAATTCTGGAAGCCAGTTCCTTTCCAGGATGGTGAAAAGTCTGGTTTAAGTGTCTGAGCTGTCATTCTTCTTCTCAGGTTGGAGTCTGATGAGATTGTAATCCATCAAAGAATCTCCTGCACAGCTGGAATAAAAGCAACACAAATCACAATCCTGAGCAAAAAGACCTCTAGAGAAAATAGACATAAATAGTATTAAAGTACTCAGGACCTTTGCTAGCCAAAATACCTGCTCAGAATGGGCATCATCCCCACAGTAGGTAGGGAATATGGCCTTAAGGAAGGAGATGTCAAGGCCTTGTTGCTTTTAGCATTGTTCTATCATTTCAGGCAGATGAAATAACTTTTGACTTTCAACACCAAAAGTGGTGCAATGCCACTCTCTTCCGCTTGGTGATGAAACTCATCAGAAATTCCTGCAAATCGAAAGGACTGTGTACCCACTCAGAGTGTCAAGGAGTGGCAAAGCTTGGCTGCCTTCCACATTGCAGATAGGAATGGGATGGGGTGGCCCAGGCAGCACATGGAGAGGCTGGAGGCAGGCTGAGCTGTGGCTGCAGCTGCAGGGACAAGGGACATCCCCAGGGTGGAGGGATGCTGCAGGTCCGAGCCAAGGCATGAGCAAAGTGGTCTCCCAGTGGCCTGCACTGCATGAGGAACCACCCAGGCCTCTGGCTGAACTGTCCTGCCCTCTGAGTACCAAATTCCCATGCACACACATCCAGGCTTTGTTTGCTTACTTGTCAGGCAGCACTTTTTGGGTGTCAGTCTCTTCCCAGCTAATTAAAGAGCAGCATCTGAAAAATACGTTTATAATTCCATAAGATCCAAGTACTATCCCAGCTATCAGTTGGGAAGAAATATGTTCAGGTGGAGATATATGGCTATCTACCCAGGCATCTGGATCTCTGTTTCATGTTGGAGATCAGGAGATTCTCCAGGAAACAGGTACAGGACAGCCCCTGAAACGCTGCCCAGGGCTTTGTGTCTGCAGGGGAAGGAGAGTATCTCCATTAGCTGCTTCTTCACAGTCCCTTGATCCTTCTCACAAAGCCGTATTCCCAACTGGGTGATTAATTTCACTTTTACTACAAACAGATATAACTTGAAAGAGCTGTGAATTATCCATCTAAACACAGCCCCATGAAGGATAGTCAAAGGATACTCATCAGTGCAGTTAAAAGTGCAAAGACTTTCTGGAGAAACTTAAGATAAAGCAGTTCCCTACTCACAAAGAAATGCTCTGGCAGAGCCTCTTGAGTATTTAAAGAGCTGATGTGTGCCTTTACTGCCTTATACAAGCCTCTTTCAAAATTGTTTTCTGGTTTGCTGGCAGTCCTCTAAACTGACTGATACTCATCTCCCAAACAGAGTGCTTGATGATTTGTATATTGCTTTATAGCCTCCTCCAGCACTTCTGTGAGAGGAGTGCCTAGCAGTGACAAACTCCTCCAGAGTTCATCCAAGCTGGGATGGCACTGACGTGACAGCCAAAGCCTCACGCTGAGAAGAAGTGTTATTAGGGTTGCTCTGTGCGTTAGAGAGACAAAGATGCTCTGTGTTATTAGACATTTTTGTTGTTGTTGTTGTTTCAGGCTATTATTCATGTGCTTCAATAGGAAAGGAAAAAATTATGTGACTGTGGATTTAAATGACAATACTTTTTTTTTCCCCCAGAGTCTGACATATGACCTGTTATATTTTCCTCAGCAAATGGGTCATTAAAAACTTCATATGGCTTTGCAGTATAAAGAACATAAACAAAAAACACTAAGCACTTAGGATCTCAGATACAATTATGCGCAGCCTCATTCATGTCAATAAATATCCCTCCAAACATTTCAGCAGCACAGGAGAGAAATCTCTGGGTCATGGGAGCTGGGACAGACTCCCTCCCTGAAGTGAACTGTGCTACTCCAGCTCATGCAGATGATGCCCAAGGATTAGCTAACAGGAGGAGGGATGCACTATTTTTTTCTCCATGTTTAACCTTTTACCTACATTCCTATTCTTTTTTATAAAGAGGCTGACCAAAACATGCAGCTTGGCAAGGTCTCCCTCCAACATAGTTAATCATTATTACACACCCAGTAATTCCCTCTCTGTCCAAATAAATTTACTTGATATTAGACGGTCTCATTTCATGTGATACTACACCCAGAGATCCCCATTTCCCATTCTCTCTGTCCCACTGTTAATTCTGGGCTTCTATATCTTTCCATGGTTTTGATCAGTATGATTTAATACAGTGAGAGAAATCTGAAGTGCTGGCTCAGTTTTCAAAGGCTTATCTCCCTAGTTTTCTTCAGGAAATAATTGGATGACACAGAGTCTGCCTCATGAAAACTCTGAGAAAACTGGAAAGACACAGGGAAAAGTGTGAGAAAAGGAACATGGCTGTACCTTTCCCAGGATAAGCACAGAACAAAAAGTATTAACACTTCCACAACCTTTTAAAATTGCCCTGATACTTCACTAAGGAAGAAATTTAGCAGGTTTTGGTAATAATAATTTGAAAGAAGTAAAAACTGTCACATATTTGTAAGAAAAAGAGAGAAAACCATTGTAGATATGACCCATCTCTTTTGAAATAAGTGGTTACAGTTGTTCATAGACACACGGGTAAAATGTGTAGGTATATCTCCTGACATACCTATGGGAAGCATGCACATACATTTTCCAAGCACATATGCTATATATAACATATATAACATATATGGAAGAAAAAGTCTTAGAGGGACATTAAAACACATGGAAGTTAGGGTGTGGATTTTTGATTCTGTAAAAAAAAAATTCAAAATATTTTCACTTAGGTACATCACCATCACATGATGAGGTATGTTGGAATGATATTTTCCATTTCCAGCTGATATTAAGCAATGGCATTTCACTTGAACTTAGCATTATTATTTGTTTTTAAGTTAAAAAATTGCATTCCTTTTGAAATGTTGTCTGGAATTATAAAATCCTAGATAGCACATGCTATCAGGATTGGCATAAGTAGTTTCCAGTCTATACTTCTGTCCAAAGAACAGAAGCAAGTACAATTGTGCTCATAAATCATCATTAAAATGACATTTTGTTGCATTTGGAACATACACTTTTTTATTAAAATCAACAATTTCACAGAGCAAATTTTCCTTCTATTTCAGCTCTTTTTTCCTCACTTTCTTTCCGTGTAAGACCTGTGGTAGATAGCTCATCTGCCAAGCTAACCAAAAGGAAACATAAACCCTCCCACTGTACATCATCCTGTAAAGAAAAAAGATGCAAATGTAACTTTATATCCTAAGCTGAAAATTTGCTACAAAAATATATGGCCTAACAGTGGATGAAAATCACTACTTCACATTTTCTTCAGAATTCACTAAGATATGGGAAATACGTTTTGTTAGCAATGGCTTTGTTTCCTTTCCATATACCTAATTTTCAGTATTTCACAGAGAGATAACATACGAAAGCTTGTTACAGCTGTTACCTAAAACTGCTACAGCTGTTAGCCTAAAAACTTAATGGAAAAATAGAAGACATCCCAAAGAAAAGCTGTATTGACACACAGTCTAAGACTGTATTGCATGTGGACATAGGTGCAAAGTTAGGGTTATTTTTCCAAATCCACACCCTTATTAACTGCTTTCTGAATAATAAAGATTTCTTATCATAGTTTTAGTATCATTTGGAGAGTGGTGAAGGCTAAGGTTTTGTTTTGCTTTAAGGACAGAAGAACATTCCATCATCTGGAATTATTTAGCCAGTCACTTTGTGAGAACGTAAACAGAAATTCCATTTTTGCTATGTATCTTGGAAAAAATAAAGAGCTGAGCAATTCTCCCAAGGTCTATTGGATCTGCACAGCTTTTACCCTGGGAGGTGGGAAGGGAGCAGTGGAAAAGCTCATTTATGGTGTACTTCTAGTGCCCTGAGCCCCCCATATTAGGCATGCATATATGTTCAGCTTGGCCTTCATTTGCTGGACATTTTCTGTGTTTGAGACTCCTGCTTGAAGATGAGGGCACCATTTAAGTCACTCAATGCTTTTTGGGTTTAGAGGCTGCCAAAATCCCATTGAAGCAGCGGTGTGTGTACATATAATTTAAGCCCGGTCTTGCATGCTGTGCATATTTAGTAAACACAATTACTTGGATCCTACCATGTGGTTCCCTCAATCTGAATTTGTTATATAAACAGAAGAGTTGCAAGACTACTCAGTTTCTCCAAACTCCAAACCTAAAAAAGTGTCACTAACCACTTATGTGTATATATATGTGTGTGTGTGTGTCAATTCACTGCTGTTCTGACAAAAAAAAAGTACCATAAAGTTCTTCATGAGATGAAAATGGATTTCTCATGAACTTTATCAAATTTAGAAAAGCTTTGATTTTCCAGGAAGATAAGGATTTGGGAGCTTCGCTCTCCAAGGTCTTCATTGGAGTGGAAACAACTGTGATGGGTAAATTACTCAGTCAGGCTGCACAAGGGTTTGCTCTGCAGGGTTAAATTCTCCACTGCCATGACAAAGGCAGCATGGTCTTGTTCCCAAAGATCCTGCAGCACCCACAGCACTCAGGAGGCTCCCAGCCCACACAGCTATCCGCACCATGCCTGGGAACAGCTTGGGAAGCCCTGTGGGACTGAATCACACCAGTGACAATCTGAGCCGTTCCAGAGGCTCATGGAGTAGGAGAGGCAACCCCAGATGAGAGGCTGACCCTGATTTCTCTAGAACCACCTCAGAGCCTTGGTCAGTTCCAGCATATCTTTTAGCTCTGTAAGTAAATGCAATCACCTTCTTATCTAGGTATTTTACCGTGGTCCTTCTTGTGCCAGCAGTGAAGGAGCTAGTCTGCTGTGCATGCTATCAAAAATCCTCACTTCACTCTGCAGCTGCCTGTCAAAACACCTGACAGAGCCACTGAGTGGCCACGTGGCTGCCAGGCAGCAGCAGGTGAGCACAGGCAACCCCATTTGTCTGAGAAATGCCTCCACACAACATTTGAACAGGCTTCTTCCCATCCTGAGGCAAGGCAAACACCAAACCAGATAATTTGAGTGAGACCCTTACAGCTCTAAATAACTGAATGTTCCCCCAAGGTCTTGATGTGCTTAAGAGGTTTTGCTCTCCTGACACCCAGATGTGCTGGGGCTTGTCCCCTTCCATGCCAAGGGGAAGGTCTTCATCCATGGTCCAGGAGCTCCATCCACCCATCACACAGCAGGGCAGTGTGTGCCTGCACGGAGGGCACACAAACAACACACACTCCTGGCCAGAGCTGGCACCAGCTGTGGGCAAGAGGAGAGGGGAAGGAAAAAGGCAGCAAGAAGGAAAACAGGCTCAAAAGAAGGAAATTTAAGCCTCTTTATCTGGTTGTTCATGGTAGAGAATTCCATCTTCTGGTGCTACTAAAGCTGTGATGAGAGGAACTCCTGGAAACCACTTTTTACTATGAGACTTCTGTAAGTATTTTAATATTTCAGATGAATGCCTGTGACTGTAAGCAGACTGAAGAAAGAAAAAAAAAAGCCAGGAAGACCATGGCATGTGAAGCATAAGAAGCAACATGGCAATTGCAGCAAACACAATGGAAACACCCTGGGAGCCTCAGCACACATGGGATCAGCATGCATGGGACTGGTTCCCGGGCTCATTTAAAGCCCCAAAATTGTTCCTGCCATGGGACCCAGTGCATGAGGTGGAACAAATCCAGCTGAATGGCACTCGAGCTGCCTGGACTTCCCTCTGCTTTTGACGTTCCCAAGAACATTTCCAGCCCTTCAGGTACTAGGAGAGGGGGAGCAGGAGGTGCCTTCCTGCTCAGCAGTTGAAATAACAAACTCCAGTGGGTACTGCGGGCTGGCACCCGGCCAGCAGACAGGCACAGGCCAACACGGAGAAAAGGGTTTAATGCACTCCCAAAGAATAACTACTGGGGGACAAAAGAGTGCTTGTATTTTTATTCTTTCCTTTTCCTGCTTCCAGGAAGCTTTAAATAGATTGATTAGGGGCATGCATGGGATATCTCTCTAATGAGGGAGTAGAGCCTTTTAATGGTGAGGTGATGCCAGCCTCGGATTCTTTCTTTATTCTTGTGTCTCACTGAATAGCAGTGTAGTCATGGTCTCGAGTCTCAGACAGCAGAGGAATACAATTTTCCACTTGGTCATCCATCCAGAGGGTGCTGGATGGGATTACTCCTTGGTGAAGCACCAGGTGCAGAGCTGAGCAGTCTAGGGCTGCCCATCCCTCTCAGGAAGCAAACCAGCAAGGGTGGCTGCTGGCTACAGTGCAAGGGTTCCCAGCCAAGCATTAGCTATAGGATTTGCTTCAGTAATTACCTCTACTTCAGTCTTATGACCCAACAGGAGGCAAAATTACTCTTGGCCAAATTACAAGTTGCTGAGAGGTCTAGGGCATTCAGGCATGTGTCCTCTACCTTTTGGAGTGTGTTACAAGCAGGTGGGCAGCTTTTGTTCTCTGTCTTTTGCATATTTTCCAGAGAACTCAAAGGCCTGTAGTTATCAATAGATGCAGGAGTAGGATTGGGTCTCTTTATTCTTTAACATTAAGCAAACACATCCCTGCCACTGGGACCAGCAGAGAGTGTTATGCATGCTGGAGACAGCACATGATTGGAGGGGATGTTCCCTCTCTTCTGACCCCAGGGGCAAAATCCTTTCCTCTTTTATACACAGGCAACATTCAGACCACCATCCATATACCTCATCCTCTGATAATTAGGGAACCTAAATATTTGGCTCATGGTAACAATTCTGCATCTTCTAACAAGGGGAGCAGCGCTCCCCTAGGTCCCACTCCCTTTGAGCCGTGCTGCTATGACAGCAATGTGATTGTCACTGCCATGGTATGCTTAACCTTTGCCAAACCAGAGCTGAGGCATTAACTCAGATCCTCAGCCCACATGTCTTAAAGGGCAATGTAACCTGTGCTGCCTGAGCCCAGCACAGTCTGCAGCTCAGTAATAACAAGCACGAAAATGTGACAAGCGTGAGCCGTAAAAATGATTGATGCAGTTAGAAAAATAACAAAGAGAAGCTGAAAAATAGCAATGAGGAGGAGGAATTCCTGGGACCAGTGTCTCCATGGCACCAGTAGCCCCCTACTCTCACACCAGAAGAGAGGCTACACTCCAGTAGAAAGGATCTCCATACCACACAATGAAATTCCAGCAAACAGGACAAGGACTGATGGTGTCTGGAAGTGGTAGTGCCACTGCTACCCAGATAACAGTTTGAATTAGATTATGTGAGAAAAGGAGGAATATATAGACGACCAGCTGCTCAAAGGCTTACTACAACCTTGCTTTTATTGTTCTGCTAAGTTAGAGGTGGGGCATCAGAGGGATTCCTAACATACCACTACTGAGAAATTTTAATATGTTCCACACTGACACATATAAAAAGGAAATAACAGCTGATCACAGCCAGCAGAGACTGCAACATCTCTATATATGCATGCACAGAAGGGTGGTCAAAGTGGGGTGCTCTTGGCTCAGACACCTGAGCTAACCTGACCCAACTAATCCATTCTCCTGCCACTGAGTTGAGTTTCAGCAAAAGGACTGTCAAGTGTGAAGTCAGGCGGCAGAAAAAAAGGTGATCTGGACATGGCTATTCAGGCCATCCTGAGATACCAGGACATGGAGAAGGGCAGGGGAGCTGAGAGGCAGAACACTTAACACTGATGAAAAGAAACACGTGTTTACACAAGCGACAATGATCTGGGGGAACAAGATATCACAGAGGGCAAAAGTTTAGCTGGGCTCAGCCAAAGGACCTGTTGTGTGTGGGGGGGTCACAGTCACAGGGGTTTCATTTCTGAAGAGTTTTTGGAAGGGTTATAAACCCTCAGGACTCTGAGAGCTCACTGGATGGGGTTAGGGAAAAATTTGCTCCAGCAAGTTACCCCGTAGCTGCTGCCACAGGGACTTTGTGTCTTTCTTTGATGTGGCTGCTTCCAGAGGTGGATTGCTCAAATAACAATTTGCTCAAATAACAGAGGGCTACAGTCTCATGTGGCAAAACCTTCCTAAAACCCACAGGGACAAGTCTCTCCAGGAGCATGAGGCAGAGAAATTTGTAATACTTAAAATACAACTATCAAATATTTATAATTGTGATTAAAATAGTGACTGGGAGGTGGGGAGGGGGGAAGAGAGGATTTTGTTTTCTTTCAGTTAAACAAAAAATCCACCTGACAAGTTGCAAAAATTTATGTCTCAGTGGTTTCATGCAAGCTTTCACCATAGATAGTCAATTCTCTCCAAGTTCCAAGGACAACCTTGAGCACCTCCTAGTGCATCTGAGAGCTGACAAGCCAGGCAGGGAGCGAAGTCAGCCCCAGGAGAGATGGGAAATGAAGCCAAACATGGGAGGATTCCCTGTCAAATGAGTCACAGCAGGCATCAGTGTGAGCTCCCAAGGAGGTGGCTTATTTCCCTCCCACCTGGGCAGGAGAGACTGCAGCCCTGGCCAGGCAAGAGGGCAAGAATATGCAGATGCTGCCACAAGCCTCAAAGGTGAGTGAGGGATGGTTCCAGTGGGGAGGAAGGCTTTTGTGGAAATCAGCCATGCCTAAGGAGCTATCTGGGGTACTGCTACTGCAAACTGTACCCAAGACTGTCCATAACAAATATCCTGCTCTGCAAAGGCCAGTCATCAGCACACATTAATCTGATCCAAACCAGGCACTGCACAAACCCAGGAAAACTACCTGGGACAACTTCAAGTAGAGAAATGAGCCTGTAACTAATCATCAGCAGCCCCTAATTATACCCTCTCCCTAAATAAAATTACATTTTACCTTGTAAGCTTAAAATAACTATTCCTTCCACATTTGTTTTTAACTGGGAAATCTTAAAGCATTGTTTTATAATACAAAATAAGATTTCAGTAGCAGCAAGGGCATATCAGTGTATCTATAAGTCACATTGGGAATCCCCGATTCAAGCTGATGAGTAGTTACTCACCAAATAGTTCTATTTAGGTCCAGGAAATTATTCATGTGTACAACTACTCACAAATATGAGAAAGGTCCCACAGCAAGAGCAAAAGTGAGCATTATTAGTAATTCAAAAGGAAGGGGAAAGAAATAGTAGGTACAGGTCCTAAAATGTAGATATATTCTTTCAAGGAGGGACAAATAACAGCACTGTGATTATTACAGCCACACTTATTGCCACACCAGGCAGCTGGATTGCTTCTATTAGAAAATAACTTTGCAATAAAGTACTGATTCCAAGTGAGTTTGCCCCCACTGTTGGTTTTAAATAATCATTTGCCTTCAAGTGAGTTTGTCCCATTACTGGTTTCAAAAAACCTTTTGCCAGTTTCTTTTTCAACAGGCAGAGTTCCTTCCTCTCAGCCATGGCTATAAAGCTTTAGGAACTGTAAGTAACATGCATATACATGTATATACTTAAGTAACATATATAGGAAATACATGTTTCATCTCTAAAGAGCTGCAGAAACCTTAAGGAGTTACTTGTCATGCTGTCTCTCCCCGGCAGAAACAAGTAAGATGTGTTTTGGGGAGGCTGTGAGAGAAATTCCAGTGAACTTGCAGGGTAGGATAAGAAATCTGCCTGGCAGCCCCACGGGAGTCAATGCACGCACACAGGCACACACAAATCCGGGTTTGTCACAAAAAAATCCCCCCCCCCCAGCACACACGTTGTGTGACACTGCAGCAGCAGCTAACCCAGTCCTGAGACCGGGATTTTTTGTCAGTCTGTTCTTTGCTGCCGGAGCCAGTGAACTTTTACAGGATGGGTTCACTCACCTGAGCCCGGCAGGAGCCGGGGCTCTTCCTCCGGGCAGTGTCGGCTGCCGAGCCCCGCAGCTCCCCTACACTGACACTTGCTCACAGCGGCGAAATCCTTCCTTCGTCCCAGGGAAGCGGAGAACAGTCATGCTGGTGCCTCTGGCGCTGACACACAGGGAAATGATCAGCCGGGAGCGGAGCAGAGCCTCCCTCTCTCCTTCTGGGGTCGCGCAGCATCCTCCGTGTCACCGGCCACCTACCAGATATACCCCGGGCACCCAGCAAAGCCAGGCACAGGGGCTTTCCTCACAGCTCTCAGCCAATAAAGAGTGAGGGCTAAATCTGTCCTAAGCCACAGCCAGCGCTGTCCGGTCCATTGGAAAGCCTCGCGGAAGTTTGGATAAATGATAACGTGCGAATTGTGAGTGCTCCCGCGAAGCGTGAGGCGCAACGCTAGAAATAAATATTGCCTGTTGTTTCAGACTGTTCTGAGCGCTCCAGCAGATGACTGGCAAGAGAACAACAGGCGTGAGTGGTGGTGGAAGTAAACAGTCCAGCTTTAAAGCAGCAGGCTTGCCCGTGTTCACAGAGCCCTATTGTAGCGGGACAAAGGGGGTGCGGGCGATCCCAGCGCTCTCCCGGTGATTCCAGGGCTGAGCCCAGCGTGTCCACTCACCCCAAAGCCACAAGCCATGGCCAGCACTGAGCTGCAGACTGGAGCCCAGCATGCTCACAAGAAGAGGTGTTTAACCAAGGTGCTCAGAAGCACCTGGGCCACCTATTTGACCACATACAGGCAACCTTCAGACAGGAGATAAGGACACAAGGATAAGGAGACACAGGGACTAGAGCTCTGTTGATTCCATTTAAACATGGTTTAATTTAAAAAAACGGTACAAGGAGAACGCGTCTTTGTCAGATAAAGAGATTAAGCACACGGTTTAAGTCTGTGTAACACTCAAAATCTGTAGGAATCTCTTATTTGCATGCTTACCTTTGGAAAAGGCACCACTCCTTCCTTCCCTCTAACCCTTTGGAGAGCTGAAAGAGGTCCTGTTACTCCCAAATGCTTTTGTTCTTCTGTCCCTCCGTCACATGGCTTGCCTTTTATATTTGCAACACACAAAAGTTAGGGCTGTTGTTTAAGAGAGAGAGGGAGAGAGAGGGGGAATGTCAAATGGAAAAGTGCCATTGCAGTCATATATCAATCAGGGCAGCAGCAGCAGCAGCTCGCTGGCAAATGGGAATTCCACAGAAATGTGAAGCTCTTGTTATCTGAGAAATCACAAAACACCACCAGCCAAGCTCCCCTCTGCAGGGACTTCTTATAATTGGCAAGCCAGGAAATAGAAGGAAATGTAGGCGCTTTTTTAATTGCTGTTATTGTTTCAGATCTGGAGATAAGGAGGCTGTGGCATGTGTAAACCAGTGGAATATAAATTCTGAATCAAATTCCTTCCTAAGCAAATGGACCATGTGCAAGATAAAGCAAACCACTGAGAAGCAAGGTAATGGAGCTAAGTGAAGAATCTGACAGTAATGATTTAAAGAATTTGATAACTGTTTGCACTTGGAAAATATCCATAGAAAAACTACCTGCTCCCTGGATTACTCATTAATCTCCTTTTTTTTTTTTTCTGACCAGTTTTTCTTAGGCTTTTTTTAACTGTGATTGATCTCAGATATCGTTAATCCAAGATATGCTGCTTCAGTACAATTGGTCAGCTAAATCATCTGACATTCCCTGGCTCTCCAGTTGGGTAAGCAGGCAAGCATTTTCTGTATAAATAATTCTCTGCAAACCTGAAATTCTCCTGCTTCCAATAACCTGCCCTGAAATTCTGAAGTTTCTGTCAAATAAACTCAGAATTTTGCTCAGAGAAGAAAACATTGTCTTTCTAGTTTACACACCTTTCTCTGAAGAAGGCCAAGTTTGAAAGAAATTATCCTTAAAATATTTTATAAAATATTATGGGTGTATGCCAAAAAAAGAAAAAAAAAGCCCTGAGAGGCTGAAGACAAGCTCCATCCACTGGAAAACCCCTCTTACAACAAACACATCTCAGCTCTGGATGCACCAAACCCTCTTCCCTGCAGAGGAGGGTGTTTCACTTCCCTGTGGAGTGCCCCCTAGTCATCCTGTAGGACTGTGTGAAGCACAGACCTGAGCTGGTTAATTAAAAAATAGGCAACATAGCTGGCCATTCACAAGCTGGATCTGTTCTGGCCAGCAGATGGACAGGGCTCTGTGTCGATTGTGTTTGAACTCTAAAGGCAAGCTGGTATTTGATGGATGATGTTATTAGCTAAATGTCTTATGTGGTATAAGATCAAAGAACAGATGGGAATTATGCCTTAAAATAGAATAATCTAAAAGGGGGATGGCTTTTAGATGAGTAAGCATCATGGAAACAATAGAGGAGACTTTCTTGGGCTTGCTTTGCTGCACAGCCAGGTTTGGCTGGTGGGATAAACAAGCAACCCACTTAGGACCACAATCCTTAGGATGTCAGTTTTGCTGCACATTTCTCCCTTCATATTGTGTTTGCATTGTTTTGCCTCTTGAGTCAACCTTGTGCTTCTCTCCCTGACCAAATGTGTCCCAGCTCTCTGTTTCCTCACAGATGCCACTGAGGTCACCCAGGGTGGGTGGTGGCAAAGCTCATCAGCACCTTCAGCTCACTGTAACCACAGGCTGAGACTGCTGCTCTGCCACAGCTCTCACCTTAAACAGAGAGAGCACACACAGAAACTTTTTTTTAATTTAGCCAACACCCTCCTTTAAAATGAAGGCTGTTGGTCGTTGTACTGCTGTGTTGTCTTTTTCCACTGACAAGAAAGTGATTTAAATACTCTGGTTGCTTTCACTAAGAACCTCCCATGTGCAAGACAAAGTAGCTTCTGGATGAAATCCTCCAGGAAACAGTAGATACCTACTCAGGGTCCTCACTGAAAATGGTACTTTAGGGTTTTTTCTGGCACCACTTAGGCTTCTTATCTTTGTGTCAACTGCAGGTGAAAATATCTGTATTATATTTTTGTTGGGTGCTAGGCATACTAAACAATTACCAACAATTCTTCAAACAGTTGTATTTTTGAGATGCAGTGATCAGCAGTTTGCTACCACAACACAAATCCTTAATACAGGAAAATCAGCAAAAGTGACTCGCAATTTTTTTATCTTCAGCTTCCAGACTCTGTTTGGCAGCCAGTGGAAGTTAATCAGCAATTAATTGACTGCACAGCTTGGTGACTTATAAACTGACACTCTCATTTGTGGCCTTCTGAATGAACTTGCACATGATCTCAAGCTCAAAAGTAGAAGCATTTAATGTGGCCTCCCCCCAATTCAAGAACACTGTGGTCCATAACTTTTTCCATAGCTGCTCATAAATCTTTAGCCTCTCTCAAAAGCTGTGCTTAATCCCACCCATAAAACCAGACATTTTGAAGAAACAAATAAAGGCAGAAAGAACAGGAGCTCAGAGCTCAGTTTTCAAAGACCACTAGACATCTGAGATGACCCCAGATATCAGATAATATTTCCAGAAGATTTAAGGTATTCTGCTCCCATCAGTTCTGATCTGAGTTCCCTTCAAAAGAGGCTTATCTCACTTAGAAGAATTGGCCTGAAAACTAAATTTAGGCTCTTCCAGAAGCAAATGTAGAGTTTCCATTCCAAATTACTTTCAGTACAGGCCCAATTTAGATTGACATCAATAGCAGTTTTTCTCTCTGTGAACATATTTTGCTGATTCAGTTGAACTAAATATATGTGTTTTGTTGTTTTTGGTTTTTTTTAAGAGAGAATAAAGTGAGATAAATCTTTTTTTTTTAAATAGAGAATCAGGTGAGATAAATCCCTTCCTTGTAATCTCAGGATGTAATTTTGAAGAGATGGAGATCCACTACTTCATAGAGTTATACCAACCTCCCTAGTTCAATCCCCATAAAGTGCATTGGAGACCTGCAGCCCTATTCTTTATTCCACCACCACTATATGACCTACAAGACTCATGTCTGTCCTCAGAAAAGTACTGGACTTCTATTAGCTGCAGTTCAAAGGGACCCAAATGTTTGCCCTGTTGGCACCATCAACCCCATGTTCCTTCTTCAAGGGAGCAGGATTTCACCTCTCCATCATGCATGTGTTGTGAAATGCATTCAGACTTGTGCAGAAAACTCAATATTTCATTTTCATCTTAAGGATTTCCCAGTGCTGCCGCTTTGTAGTCTCCCCCAGGCAATTTTGACATTCTGAGACAGCAGGTAACAGAACTCAAAATCACCAAATGTCCTGTCAGAACAGGCATTGCTTGGTATCTGTGCTGGCTGAGTCTGCAAAAACCAGGAAAGGAGCACAAACACAAGGACAACCTTTAAATGTAGATACACACTCACACACAGTGACATAAACATTGCACCCTTTGCTGGAAGCAGTTGGAGGGAGTGGGATGCTCAGGAATGCAGTTCAGGGAAAGGCCATGCTTTGTTCCATTATTGAATTGATGAAGGAGGGTTTATATCTGGGGATTGGCCATCAGTATTCCTCTCATAGTTGTGAATGTAGGAGGAACTGAAAGCATTGTAATGGCAATCTGCAGCAACAAAAAATGTATTACTCATATAATGAATTTATACTTTGTAAGAGGTACTCAGAATTCTTAGAGGAAGTTTTTTTTCTATCATTTTAATAATAAAATAAATATTAGGCAAATAATTTTCCAAATAAATAAAACTACATAACCACTTACAGCAATTAAGGACCAGGTGGCACAGAAATCTGTTTAGACACTCAAAGCTTTTCATCTTTCTCCCCATGGTGCTTTATCTCAGATTTGTTATGCAAGGATATTTAAATACCTAAACACACATAATCTTCTGTAAACTAAATCGGTCTCTTCTTTCAATGTTTGTATGTATTAATGAATGTGTGCTGTTAAGAAACAGTAAATGGAAATGTTTATTCAGTAATTTACAAAAAATCTGTTATTACACCAAGGTTCCTGTCATCTGGTGATAAGGCTGCTATGGAGAAGTTTGTGAAAATTAGTCTAAATTATATGCTTATAAATTTTAAGACAGAAAGACAAGTATTGCCTGTGGTCAATACTTAGCCTTTAGGCTGACATGAAAATGCAGCTGCAGGAGGACCAGAAGTTGGTGTCCCCTGGCTCCCCCATCAGGGAGAAGCAGTTGGCCAGGTAGGGTCACATCCTCAGAGTGTGCTGCCCTCGAGGCACAGATTACTGGGGACTATCAGTGCTTAAAAAAGACCAGCTGAGAGCCTGGCAGTGCAAACGGTGCCAGGGGAGATCCTGGATGAGCAATGTCAGGGCCATGTCTGGGGAGAGGATGCTGTGGCATGGGAAGGTTTTCATGAGTGGTTCAGGCACACAAAGTCCCAGCCAGACTGCCCTGCACTCACCAGGAGCCCTGGTGGACAATTTCTACTGGACAAGTGAAAAAACCTGGGTTCCTACATATTTTTCCCTATGTTCCTCATGGTTACCCACTCAGGTTTTCCCCTACATAACCATCAGCTCTTTGATCCCCACATCTCTTGATAATGTGGATTTAAACTCTTTGCTCACTCCCACAATTTTTTCAACAGCTTTTAAAGAGCATGGGGCAGCACACCTTCACTGAATAGCAAACACATCCTGTGGCTTCTTGCCTCCTTAGGCTGCAAATTGTGGTTTGGTTTCCCTCTGCAGGACAGCAACAGGATACAACATTCCTGCCCAAGCACCACACATCCTCACATGTCCAAGAAATCATCCGGAAACTTAGTTTTCTCTGTGAGATCTCAGCCTTGCTGTTAAAATTGATTTAATTTGAGCAGCTGGATGAAAAGCTGCAGGGAGACACTAACATCAGGGCTGAGAGACAAAAAGCAACTCAATTCTGTGAGAAACTTGTAAATAAGAGAGTAAAAATATCTGTTCTACCTTCAGGCTGCTGAAAGGTGGAATACCTTTTCCCTGGAAGAGATTGTTGTCACCCTGATCCTTGTCCCCATCCCCTTTGGAGTGACTGCTGCACCTCTCTGGTGTCCTTTGCCACTACTTTATGCCTAATGGAGAAGGAGGAAAGCTGCTGAATTTCAACACCATGGATCAACAGCTCTGCAGACACTTGAGAGGTTTTTCCACCCTTCCTGAAGGCAGCTGCTCCTCTCTCTGTCAGTGGAAACCACAAACAGGCACTGCCTGAAGGGCTGCTCATTTTGCTCCTGATGGGAGGTGGAACTTCCCTTTGGCAGCATCTGTTTATCTCTATTAATAAAAAAAGGAGCCAAGAGTCAGCTTGATTCAGTCATCCAGCTGTTGAACACCTTGGTTAGGGCAGATGAATTCCACCTTCAAGCTTGTTTCAAATTAACTTGTAAGCATGTGCAGTAGATGCTCCACCTACCAGCTAACAATCCACAGTTGCACATAGGTCAGTGTTAAATATCACACTTTTTTCCAAGGCTGCAGGGAAAGTTTTGCATCAAACACTGTGGGATAATGACACCTGATGTGCAGTGAGCAATTTGCAGCATATGTCTTCCACCTGACAGAGAGAGAAAGGATCTCTCTGTGAAAACTTGTGATATGCCAGATGTTTATCAGAGCACCAAAGAACGTGGAAGCTTGCATGTGGAAATTTCTCCAGTGTTTGCATCTCCACATCCCAACGTGGGTGATGTGTGGTGCACCTTGGGCATCAACACTGATCTCTCTACCTCACTATCCCAAACCACAAACAATAACATCTCTGCTGATTCCTGTCCTCAGTGTTTCCCAAGAGCTCTGAGTTTGTCAGAAAGTCCTAAACAGCACCCAGTGGCACAGCTGGAAGTTTTGCATTCATACAAACAGGGGTTAAGGATTCTAAATGTGGTTTGAAGTAGCTTCCCTCAGCAAAGATCAGATCTTGAGGGCTCCCTTGAGTCTTGCATGTCACTGAGCATCAAAATGCAGCTTCATTTCTAGGATGCTTTGCACAAGATGGAGAAAACTCTAAGGTAGCAGGAATATCTCCTCTCAGTTGAGAAAATCTTCATTGCCTTCCTCAGGATAAAATTAAGTTATGATTGTGGTTTGAACAACATTTCCATAATGACAAAAAAACTACCCATAAATTTGCTTGGAGCTGTAAAACTGACCTGGCAAGACACAGCTAGCTACTAACAATAGCAACCTTACTTTATTGCAGCCTCCTGCCAATACCCACACAATATTCTTTCCTTGCAGTAAAAAGGCAATAAGCAAAGTGGAGAAGATGTTTTTCTATGCTATGTACTATGAAAAATTAAAGTGAATTCATTTGTCTGTGACTCAGGTTTGTGTGGCCACTCCCTGTGAAACACCTCGTGTCTTAAAAAAAAGCACTAAATGAAATTCAGTCTCAGCTAGACAGTTTGGGTTAAATCTGCAGGGCAACTCATCATATGGGAAGTTTCTGAGAAGAAATGCTATTTAGAGCAGGAAATTGGTGATTCATAATTGACATTAACTCCAGTTACCCTCCAACATTCATGCTGTACTTCATGCAAAATTATTATAAGGAAAGAAAGGCCATTCCCTTGAGCAAGTTCAAGTTAATGTTTAGGAAACCATTTAAGTTATTATTAGGACAAAAGTCATTACAGTGGAATGGTCAGATGCTCAGACTGCTCCCCCAGCTGCAAACCTGTGCATTTTAATACCTCTTTGCAGGTAGCTCTTCAGACATTTGGTCATTTTGGCCAATTCAATTAAATCCTGACTTCACCAGTGTCCCAGTCAAATCTCCCACCTACTTGACAGAGCCAGAAATGAGTCCATTTTAGCACTAATTGCACTGAAATCCTTGCTGGTGTCCAGTTTCACACACACAAGTCCCAGTGATCCTGGAGGAGCTCCTGGAGGAGGTGGGAGCAGAGCCACAAGGATGTGCTCACACATGGGCATGAGGAGCTGGCCTCAAGGCAATACTGGGCCCATGCTGGCAGATACCAAAATTGCAGAATGATGCAATTCTGCCAATGGAATGAGACAGCCCAGGGGCTGGATCCTCTCTAATGAAAGCCAGCCATGCTCTGTGGCTTTTGTAAGCTGTGACCTTGCAGCAGGGGCAAATCTGGTGCCACCAGTGCCTGGTCCTTGGCAGCTGGGTGCTCTGCCTCTTGGTGCCCACAGCAGAGGTGAAGCTCTCTGAAGTTCCTCAGAGTACTGCCCTTTATTCAGTCTAAAACACATATGAACTCAATTATTCCACCATAACATTAGCCTAGAACAAGGAATAAAATAAACCTTGTTATGGATTTTGGTGTGAGTAAAGCTTTGGCATCTTATGCAATTTTTTATGATTTTGGTTTTTTCTGAATAGAAGCAGAAATATCTTTCTAATATAGAATATGCCTTAAACTGCAAGTGTAAATCAGAGGCAGACTTCAGGTAAAGAAAGAGATTAAAGACTCATACAGTTATAAATTTAAGTACCTTTGAGCTTGGGAAAAGCACTTTAAACCATTGCCTCATTATTGCCTTTAGAAAAGAGGGATTTGGATTCCTCTCTACAAGGAGGGATTCTCTGCAGCCCCAGTGCTGTGTGTGACCAAGGACCCCAGAAGAAAAGCCAGTCACTCTCCCCAGCTGGTCAAGTTCCTGGGGCACAGAGAGGTGACAGGTGATGGAAAGCCAAAGCATCCACTATCCTCCTTGAGCTGCTCCTTGGGCTGTGATAAGCAAGAGCATCAGCGCCCAGCCTCAGGAGAAAAACAAACTGAGAAAATATTCTTTATGTGAGACCAGAGGTGCAAAAAGTCCTGGCAGGGCTGAAGCATGCTGGAGTTTAAAAGGGTACCAGAAAAGGGTATAAACTGTGGTGTATAAACTGTGTATAAACTGTGATGTACTGAGGGTGATCATGGGAAAGGCTTAGAGAGCTTGCAAGACAAAGGCAGAAGAGGCAAGAGAAAGAGTCATTCATTGGTGGTTCCAAATAACCTTCAGTTCTGTTGGGCAAAGGAATCATTGTAGAAATGTGAGTCCTGTTCTTCATCTGAAAGCTAAACACATAAATAAGAGGTTATCAAACAGAGGCTAGAAACAGGAAAGTTTGCCCTCACTTAGCAGAGCCAGAGCTGCAGCACAGCTCCAGGAGCTTCAGGAACACACCCCTGGCAAGAGCTTTTCTTGGAATTACTGCCTGGGTTAGGACTTGGAGGCTACTGCAAGAAGCAGAATTAACTCTGGAGCAAGGAACCAGGATTTCCCAAGCAAAGGAAATCAACCAGAACAGGCTGAGGCTGATGCAAGGCTGCACAGAGACTGAAAAGAGCACTGAAATGGGAGGCAAAGCCCAGTCTGCTGCAGTGGGAGACACTGAAAACCACATATTGTGTACGTACCTTGGCAAGCCACAGCTGAGCCCAGCATTCGGGAAAAGAGTAACAACAGATCACCTTTTCTGGGAAAGAATCCACATGAACCTGTGGTGCACAGCATGGGAGACAGGATGGTGACAGCACCATTAGAGGCAAGGGGCTTTATTTACAGGAGCCATGAAAAATGCTGTGGGGCCAGAAAAAAGGACAAGCAGCCCATAGGCAAATGGCAATAATCAATTTTCAGCTGGACAGAGCTGCACAAGCTGATAAGGGTCTGACAGGGTTATGAGCACTGAGAGAAAAGCTGCAGGCAGCAGAAGGGAAGAGAAGAAATGGCTCAGGACTGTTCCTCACTGAAGGAGATAAAGGTAAATGAAAGAGAGAGTTCATAATAATGTCAGAGATTTTTAAAATATCACATCTTTGATCTCACCCCCAGGGTGAGCACAGTGGGTCAGAATAACAGCAGAAATGGCTGGGGGACTCTTTAAACTGCAGAAGAGAGCACAAAAACACCTCAATGTCCCCATTGGGACATTGGAGATGTCCCCAGTGGAGATGTCCCCATCTCCACAGGAATGGCTGGAGCCTGGCACTCCCAGCCCAGGGTGAAGTTTGAAGCATACTGCTGTGACAATCAGTGGTCCAGGGAGAAATTCAGCCCTGGAGACACTCCACATCCCTCTACAGAAGAAGTGTTGCTTCCCTGCAAATAAGGAAAATTAAGTCATTATTTGAACAGGGCAAGTTTCCTCTCTGCCCAGAGGGAATGGCTTCTGGGACACAGCTGACAGCACATGCAACACCTGACACACCCAGGAGGGCTCTGGTATTGAGAGTCCAGGGGAGGGACATGAAGATGGTTACAGGGATGGAACACCTCTCACAGGAGAAAAGGCTGAGAGAATTGGGATTGTTCAGCCTGGAGAAGAGAAGGCTCTAAGGAAACCTTTTCACAGCCTTTCAGTGCCTGAAAAGAGATTTAAACTGGAAAGGAACTTTCCATGGCATATAGGTAGAGGACAAGGGGTGATGGCTTAAAACTGAAAGAGGGTGGGCTTAGATTATACATTAGGAGGAAATTCTTTGCTGTGAGGGTGGTAAGGCATTAAAATATATTGCCCAAAGAAGTTGTGGGTGCTTTATCCCCTCCTCAGTTGTACCTTCCTTTGGCTGCACTGATACTCTGGGTAGCTACTGTAAGCCTTGGGTTTGGTCACAATCTTGTACCAGCCTGGAACATCTCCTTGGAGCGACTGCAGTGATGCTTTGGAACTGGATGTCACCCCTTCCATTTCAAAAGGCCACTCTGCAAATTTAAGCAGCCAGGCTTAACTTGTTTGCAAAGCTGTAGGCTTAACATGAATTTCATCAGTCAGTCTCCTAAATTCACATCAGCACTAAATTTCCCCTTCCAGCCTACATGATAGAACCTATTTTGGTATTTTTGATACTTATTGATCTAATAAATCCAGTTTTTAGGATGGTGTTATTGCATTGTTTCAATGCTTAAAACACAGTGCTATAGGATGCTGATTTCTCATGGTAATTTTGGGAAGGAATCATGGCTGTGCTCTGAGCTTCCTAAAACCCTCTGGAGACAGGGAATATGGTACCTGCATGTACCTCCAGTTTACTGTACTGTTGTTGAACATAGAAAAGGGATTATAAGTCTATAGGAATTATTTTTTTTCTTTTGTTTTTGATGTTCTCACTTAAAAAATGAGAGTTCTTCAAAATTAGTTGTTGAAAGAGAGATGCACTCATAACCAACAAGACCAATCATTTTCATGCCACAGAGCAGAGCATGGTACAATGAAGGCTCTGGGAGTTGTGCACACAGTCAGTGCACCTTGGTCCCTGCTAGCACAGCTGCAGCTCCTGTGTGCCTGAGCTGCCTGTCCTCAGATCTGCCACCTGTGAGCAGCCATGCAAACTCACCTTTCTGGAGCTTCTGAGGTGGGAGTTAAGGCTGTAGGGCCACACTGGAAGTAGATCAAGCCCATTCAACCTTGTGGAGCGCAAGGAACTGTAGTGTAGACAAGACACCTGCATCTCTGGAGCTGCGTCTTCTAAAGCTGCTTACAGGCAGGAGAAATCCCTGCCCTCCTTTCTTCATCCAAATCTCTCTCCTGTTTTTACTGGGGGTGAGTTGCAGCTTCCAGATGCAGACTGCAACTTCCACAGCAGTGAAAAGTCGTGCTGCCCAAGCCCCTCAGAAAGTGCTGAGGGCAGGAGGACTTTGCCACCATGGCAGGATGCAGCACAAACACAAAACCCTGGTGCTGCATCCTGCAAAGGCTCCAAACCACGAGGCTGCTCCCAGGAACTGCCCTCCCCTGAGCCTGGCTGCTCCTCACCACCAGCATCCACTGCTGGCCAGGGTGGAGCAGGATTCTGGCTGGGTGCACATCTGCTGGTGCAGCACAGCCACATTCAGGGCTCTGTGATTGGTGCAGCAGGATGTGTTGTACCATGGCACGATTGTTTACTGAATTAAGAGAATCAAATAGTGAAGTCCAAACGAAATGGTTTTGTTTCTTCAGAGCAGAAATTCTCAAAATAATTAAAATCGAGCCTTCTGATATAGAAATGCAATATCATGGTTTGATGACTTTGTTTTTCTAAGGATTTGGGTTGTGTTTTTTTCTGAGATTATTAAATTTTCATAGAACATTTCATTTGCATTTATGCTGTGCTTTCCTGTAGAAAATGATGTCGTTAGAAAACATAATTTACCTCTTCTGGAGTTTTGCAATAGTAAAATTGCAATTCAGATTTTGTGCCGTTGTAAATCAAACACACTTATTTTAATGGCCTGGTCTGCAGAGCTGGAGGCCAGCTCTACCCATCCAGTCTGTAATGAATTGATGAACATCCCTGTTCCCCACAGCAGCCTCAGACTGCTCACAACACTCAAGCATTGATGTCTCTATATGAGCAGTTTCTTTAATTACCATTGCCAATTCTGATTTTCCAGGTAAAGGCAGCCACCTTGCTCAAATGTTGGAATCATTTATCACCTGTCACGAAGGAGAGAGTCTCTTGGCATCCTCCTGTGCAGTAAGATATGCTTTGATCTCAAAGGATTCTATCTACGGTGTAGTAAGATGAAGCACCACCTGCTATGAAGCTTGACAGACTATATAAAATATAATTTATGTACATTACCATCTTGTCTGACATAAAAGAATCACATAAGAGAACAAGAAGCAAAAAAATATGTTGTAACTGTAGTTGCAGGCACAAATATCTTTAATTTATGACAGACTTAATAAAATAGGTTTTCTCCCAAATACATGGCTCTTTCCAGGAGCTGTGCAGTGACTTCATTTATATGGTCTTAAATGAAAAGAATGCCTGTAGTCAATCCAGTGCTACCAAATGAAAAATAAATAGAGCAAGAAGATCTAGAAGAAACCTGTCTGGTCAGTCTCATGTGTACAAAGGACCAGAAATCTAAAGACAAGAGCTAAACCCACCAGTCAATATGTAATTAATTTTCAGGTCTTCAGGTACTTCAGAACTCCATTAGGACCAATACCCCAGCACCCTCCCAGATGCACAGGGATGAGCAGGAACATTGTCAGGAAAGATGAGTTCCAGTTCCCACTAATGGACATCACCACACCCAGGTCCCTCAGATGATCCAGAGGCGCCATCCAATTCCAAAGGAAAACCAAAATCCTTCTGTTCATTAGCAGATTCCAGGTGGGCAGGGGCCACCTTATGAAATGGGCAGAGGAAAAGGAAGTGTTTGCTGCCAGAGGAATCTGATGGAATGGGTTTGGGGGCTGTGGTGTCAGGATGGGGCAGTCCCAGCAGCACTTTGCAGTCCCTGCACTGGGAGGGTCCAGGCACATCCCCTCAGGACATGCAAGGCACCAGGATCCTGCACTTCATTCCTTTATAGACAAGGCATGTTTGCAGGGGCACTGTCTTTCAGGCAGACCAATGAGGTACTACTGCAATTAATGCAATGTTCACTCCTCATTTAGATTCAAGTACAGTGCCAGAAACTGGTAGCAAGGGTTACTCAACCCCGCAAAGTCGAGTTTTTTTCTTGTTTGCTTTCCAAATGAAAAATATCCTTCAGTCATGTTTTTGATGGGGAAAACCAACACATCTATCTCCCCTTCCACATTTTTTTATTCCCTTGGTAGTAAACATCTGTCTTAATGCAAGAACTTCAAAGAAAGCCAAAGTGATTTTTTCATGTTATAAATTTGCCCAGACACTAAACATGTTTAAATGTCATCTTCCATTTTCTCTTATGTCCTTATAAATAAGATTATCCTGCTACTGTTCTGCAAATTTGTTCACAGAAAAAAATTCCAAGCCCCATTTCTTGCTTGGAAGCTAAAGTTTGAAGTTTGTCCTTAAAACTTCCTGGAACCAGAACAAAAATGGTTCAAATTGTCACTTGGTTGGAAAGAGAAGTGCTTGGGAAAGAGCAGGGAGATACTAAGAGCAAACAAGGCTAAATATTAATCTTGTACTTACTGAATCTCTAACTTTCGAGTGTCCAACCTACAACTGCTACTGCCAGCCAAGCCTGACGTTTCTACATTTTCTTTTGACATTTGAAGATTAGGTAAATCATGTTTATGTGTGATAGTACCAGCACACACTTGACTCCAGTCTCTCCCCACCTCTGCAGAACCTGTCACCAAAGGGATGCTATGGAAACAGCATCAGGTGGAGATGGCCAGGAGCACACACCCATGCAGCTAATTAATCTCCTGATTAAAGGGAACATTGACAAAATCTCCAGCTCTTTCCATGTGTGCTGAGCAGTTTCTAGAGGTCTATGCTCATGTGCAAATCTACCTGACAGGCATCTGCTTGTTATCTCTAGATTTGTGTTTATTTACCCCTTCAGGTTTTAGTGAGGGTACAATTAAGGATAGCAGTTCTTGGCTGCTGTTTGTTTTATAAAGTAAACATGAAGCAATTGACTGTAAGTATTGAGTCTGCAGTGCTTTACTGAGGTCTGATTAGAGAACCACTAAAATCTCCTTAAAGGCACTCCACTCTCTAAAGGTTTCTCAAAGGTATCTGAGATGGCCTTGCAGAAGCAGAGTATTGAGCTTGCCTTTATTGTCATTTACTGCTGATCCTGCCTCACGTGGCTACAAGTTCATTTCAGCAACTTTTGCTGATGGTGGGAACAGACTTGAGTTATTTTTCCTGAGAATTCCCATTCTGTATGGAGAATGAAAACAGCTGAGTTAGACATGGATGAAGAGGGAAGGAAGGAAAGGAAGGAAAGGAAGGAAAGGGGAGGAATGCAAAGAAGAGAAATGCAGAAAAGAAAGTGCAAACTGTTTTATAACCTTGATTTAACACCCAGTCTGAGCCAGACCTGTTATACAGAATATGTTTCCTTGGGGGTTTATAATTCAACTACTACAGAGAAACCAGCATGATCTGACACAGCATGAGCTATTCAGCAGCCTAGTAAAAATATGAATAGCTCATAATGACAGGAGAATCAAGCTGTTGGTGTCTGGAATGTGAGATTGTAAAACATGAGATGATAAAATATCATGATCCAGATTGAAAATCAATGTATTTGTTAAAGTTGCCAGCAAAGGAACATGGACTATTGGAAAACAGTCAATGCATTCCCTACAGTTGTTACCAGAATTCTTTGGATAAGGCAAGAAGTTGCAAGTTTAAAGTAAAAATAAATTAAAAGGTTCTTATATCAATCCAAATCATTCAAAAATAGAAAATTTAATGGGAAACAAGTAGTGAAAATCCAGAGTGGAGGGCTGAACAAGGGCAACTGCAGCACTGATGTCTCAAAAGCAATAGGTCCATTACCCTTACATGGAGGGGTTTTCAGAAGGTGCTTTGCAATATTTAAAGGGATTTGCTGTTAGAAACTCTTGGATTAGGAAATTTTACATGCACCAAGTGAGATATCAAAGAGAGAACCAGCCAGCCTGCCAGGTTATTCACTGGGGTTGGTGCAGGTAAGTAATAGCAGTGAAGTATCCCTGCTCAGGTAAGAACTTAAACAAATGTTTAGACTGTGCATATTGCTCAAGTGCTTATTTAAGCAATTTAATACACCCAGGCCACACTAATGAAATTCAGCTGCTATTCATCCCACCACTCAAGAGTGTCCTCCATAGCATAGATATGAAAGCAAATAAGATAAAAGGAAAGGTGAAATAAGAAAAGAGGTGCTACTTACCTGTGCTATGCATTTTATCTTTTTTTTTTTTTAATGGAGCCATTTGTAACCAATCCTTAGCATGGTTTGTGTTAAGTCTGGATCACAAATGACACCTATCATGCAGCTGTTTACATCTGGCTCACACGTGTGTGGCTGGTGTTTGCCAGGGGCAGATGGGTGCCTTAGAGGAACCTTTCAGTGCAGAGACAGAGAGGAGGGAAGGGTGAGTGTCTTTACTGCTCCCTACCTATGCTCCCTCCCTATTACTCCTCCTGTTATGAAATACAAGTCAGTTTGCATGGAAATACTGATTGGAAAAACTCCAGATTTTCCTCTAAAGTAGTGAAAAGTGTAGTAGTGAACACATGAAGCATTACAGGGCAAGTTGACTAGAAAAAACAATATTGTTTGGCAATCCAGGTAAAGCTTCCAGCAACAGGAACTCAGGGTACAGCTGTGCTGGGATTGCAGTGTGCTGTACCTTGGCTGAGCTGGGATTGCAGAGTCCATTGTCCTTACTGTGTCCTGCCCCAGGGCACAGAAATGGGTGCATTAGATTAAAAATCTGTGACGTGCTCCCAGATATCTGGTGCTGGGGTTTATACATACACCCAGGATCCCTCCACATGGGCATTAAAAACCCCTGTATAATGCAGAGCTCAGTGCTCCTGCTCTCCACAGGCTGAGGGGCCAGCCCTGGTTCTGAAAACCCATTCACCATCATCTGCTCAGAAACCAAGTGCTGGGTCTGACAGAGGGCAAACCTGGAGGCTGAGGGGAGAACTTAATGTGCTCTACAACTACCTGAAAGGAGGCATCAGGTTGCACTGGGGGGGGGTTTTTTTTGTTAGATATAATGAAAAATTTCTCCATAGAAAGTGTTGTCAGGCATTGGAACAGGCTGCCCAAGGAAAGTGGGAGAATCACTGGAAGTATTCCAAACATGTGTGGATGTGGTGCTTGAGGGAGTGGTTTAGTGGCGAACATGGTGGTGGTTCTAGGTTGACAGCTGGGCTTATGATCCTGGAGGCCTTTTTCCAACCTTAATGTCTCCATGGTTCTGTGCAAACCTGACTGAGAGCAGGACTTTTGCACACCTGATGATGTGGGGTCTGTGTAACACACAGGCTGCAAGGAGCATAAGCCACCATGCCTTGACTGCGTTCTCTCACCCACCATAGCCTGAGAAAGTAGAAAGATGCAGGGCAGAAGGATGCAGGAGGCAGGATGGGGTGAATGAGCAGGAATTCACCCCTTGCATTACCAGCCTGGCACTTTCAGAGCCAAGTGCATCATCGGGGCTTTGGCAGGGGAGTTTTGTTGGAGAGGAACAACGCCACAGACACGGCTGTAACAAAGAGATCTTTGTGACCACGATTGGCCTGCAGCACAGGATCAGGGCTTCTTTTCAGGCTGGCTGCCTGGAATACTGAAGGAGGACAAACAGCTCCCCAAGTCAGAATAACATGACCGAAAATCCCAGTACATCCCCCGAGCTCCCTGCCAGTGCAGCTCCTCAGCCGTGCAGCAGCTTCTTCCTGGGTGGGAGGATTTGAATGGAAAAGAGGGGGAGACGTGGGGGCTCAGGCAGTGGGCAGAGCAGGAGCTCTTTGAATGCATGCACACGTAGCTCTGGAGCCTGGCTGCCAGCAGAGGCTGCCTGGCTGCAGAGTTTGGGAAGCCCTGCGGCACACAAAGGTTGCACTGAGACAGCAATCCGAAATTCAGTGCTTTTGCTCTCCTGAGCCAAAGAAAAAAATCCACCTCTCCCCCTCCCTTTGGCAGATCAACTGCTTCCAGATTTCCTGATGAATTATCACAAGGAAGAGAAATCATCCTCAGCCCTTCCTTACTCAGAAAGCTGAGGATTTTTGGATTTTTCCCATGGTCTGCATAAAATGAAGCACCCCAAATTAGCACCATTCATGCTGCCACAGCCAAGAACTGCCTGTGCAACTACATTCCCAGTAGGAGTGTTGCAGCCTCTCTTAAGAACCTATAAAATGAAATGTACCCACAGATTCCCAACTCAAACACACCACCAAACTCATCCACTGCATCTCTGACTCCATCAATATTTTTTTCAATAAATTTAGGCCACAGGAACCCAGTTTACCCCAAAAGATTCCAACTTGTTTATAAACCAACTTCACAGAAGATTTTTCTTTTTAAATAACCATGTCACCAAGCCTATGTTTGAACCAACATTCAGAAATCACATGCTCACCAGCTGGATTGGAAGCCTGTATTTTATTTTCAGTCCCCATTGCAAATTCAGTCAACAATGCCATCAAGCTGTCTCTGAAATATTCTTACACCTCTATCAACTTCAGGGGCACTATCATTGGTGAAGTGAGACCCTGAATCTTCCATGCACAAGCATGCCTGCAGATCAACACAGATATTGCCACTGAACTTGCATCCAAATATATTCAAAAGATATCACACTGCTGGGCCTTAAAGGAGGCTCTCAGGGGCCACTGGCCACTTGAAGGAGAGCAGTGATGGCACTTGCTTTGCTGATGTAAAACTGGGCTTTGCCTTATCAGAACTGCCCTTACCTCACAGTGATTCATTGTCTCCAGCATCCTCATGACGGGAAGCAGAGGGGCAGGCACTGATCTCTTCTCTCTGGTGACAGGACTCAAGGAAATGGCATGGATCTGAGTCAGGGGAGGTTAAGGCTGGATATCAGGAAAAAGTTTTTCACCCTGAGGGGGGTTGAGCACTGGAACAGGCTCCCCATGGCAATGGTCACAGCACCAGCCTGGCAGAGCCCAAGAAGAGTTTGGACAATGCTCTCAGGCACGTGGTGTGACTCCTGGGGTGTCCTGTGCTGGGCCAGGAGCTGGACGCAATGATTCTGATGAGTCTCTTCCAACTCAGCTTATTCTATATGGAATCTATAAGGAATCCATATTCTATATGGAATCAGAATTTCTGCTTCGTTCAGTATAGAAATCCAAGCCAACCGGCTGCCTCCATCCCTCAGGTTTCACATACTAAACCCTAATGGGATCCAAATGGAAAATCATCAAGTAACTAAAACCAGCAATAGAATGCCATGTGTTTTGAAAGAAATTTCCCCCAGCATCTAACTTTCTAACTTTTAAGTTAACTACCACCCTCAACAAACTCATAACCAGAAGTAAAACAAAACAAACCTGCCCTCGAAAAAACAAACAGCAACAAGCAGAAAATAAATAGTCTGTAAACCCATTCCTGCAGCCACGGCCACACTGCCCTCCATGCAGCCCCACTGCAATCCAGGGAGCTTCACATGCTCCCCATGAAACCTGACACACACCACACCTGTACACCACAGGACTGAGGGAAACCATGCAGTTGGACAATGTGTATGTGCTGGAGTGAGCTCTGCTGGACAATCAATAAAGAACCAGAGCACCCAGTTACCATTTAGAGGATATTTTCCACTAACTGTTCTCAATGATGTCTCAAAAGACCATCCTGAAAAGCGGCTTCTGATACAACTCCAAAAGACAACACTGGAAAGCAAAATGCTCAAATCTACTAGCGCAGAAAAAAGAAAGAAATTATGGACTCAACAAAGTCCATGTACTTAAAGCCTACTTTGATCTTCCTCCTGTCTGGCTGAATGAAGCTTGTTCCACATGGGTTGCCTGCCAACACATTTCCCCCTGCTTTTCTCTAAAGAATGAACCTGTTATCAACTTCCTCTTGCTAAACCCTCATCTGGGCACAGAGTGTGACCACCCTTTTTCTCTAAAGCTGGCTGGTCATCTGGCACAACTGTGTTGAACAAAGAGTTATTGTCTCTCACCTGTGTTTTGGCTTCCTGTTTGGAAGATGCTGCTACTGGTTTCTGAGTCATGAGGTGAAAGCTGTGTGTCCACCAATAGAACTGTCAGGTTTTTTGTTTTTTGGTGTTTTTTTTTTTTTTTATTTCAGCTGGTCTAAAGAAAGATTTCACAATGCTCTTGAGCCCTTCACCCCACGATGAGGTGTCCAGGGAATACTGATGAGGAAAAACATCAGTACACACTAGTCACAAAACACGTCACCAAAGTGCCACAAACCTTCTTCCTTAGGCACAAGGAGCAGAGTTCAGGTGCTTCTTGTGCCCACCAGCCTGTGCTGAGTGAGAAATGAAAGATAAACTCAAACTGGGTAGAAGTTGACAGACATCTTAACAAAACATTCAGGATGGAAAGCAAATTGTGACTCTGAGAGCTGGGACAAACTCTCTGCTCCCACCCTGGTACCATAGGGAGCCTCATCCCTCCTCCAGGAGTTTGGCTGCACTGGCTGTGTCCTGTGGCACCCATGGCAGTGGTTGCTCTTCCCACCATGCCCATTCCCATGTCCATGTTTCCCATGCAGTGACAGGCCAGCTGCAATCCTGAGGCTCTGTGCCTCTTTGGCACAGTCCCTGCTTCCCTGAAGCGCACGTGAGACCTGGCGCTCCAGTTACTTTCAGGAATGTGCCCCTACCAAGGATTAAGCAAAATAAATATTATCTGGCTCCATATCTGTTTTCATGTTTGCTTATGCATACCTGCCTCCAGCCCTGTCCAAGGCTTAGACCTTCCAACAGCTCCCAGTTATTAGAGAGCATCTCAGTTTTACAGGGTCACTTTGCACAAGAGCCTTTTCTCTAGAGGACACTTACCTGCTTCTGTTCCCTCCCTAAACCCTCAGATATTTTATATAGAATTACAGTTCCCTACAGAGGCACTGCAGAGATTATCCTTGCATTACACAAGAATACATGCTAAAAACAACAACAGCAAAAAAAAAATAGGTCATATCTGAAGAATACTAACACTTGCAAGACTTCTTGGGGTGTGCTAGTAAGCTAAGGATGTCCAAATATTTTTTTTCCTGGAAGACTTAGGTGAATTGTCCTCTTAGTTACTTAATTCATACTTTTTTTGGAGCACTTTTTTTGAGCATGTTTTCTTCTCGGTCATAAAGCACAGTTTCATTAAATATCGCTTTTCTTGCTCCATATTCAAGCTGCTGCTTCACAAAGTGATCCAGATTTTCCACTAACTCTCACTGGTGCTGCCAGTGGCATCTGCAAAATGCTGCCCCAGAGTGGCACCACCTGCCCAAGAGTGCTGATTTTTCACGGACAATGTTCTTCCTCTTCCTGCACCCAAAATTTGCAGCTGTGACAACACCTGGTTTCCTGAGGAGGAGAAAACTCCTGTTGGACTCAGAGGAAAAGGACTCTCACACTTGGAGAAATGACAACCTGCAACGTCTCTCTTTGCCAGCCCACTTTAGCAAGCTGCAAGGGAAGCACAGGGATTGTGGCTCCAAAATGAGGGGCCTTACACTTTAGTTTTGTCAGCAAAACACATTGAGCAGGTGGTGTCACCCCAACAAATTTCTCCTTACAGCCAAGAGTGATGACACTTGAAGCTTTAAGCTTCAAGGGGACAACAGATCCAGTGGAGGAAAGCAGAACTGATTTCTGTCCAATTTATGTTGAGTGACAGAAAAAACAACTGTCCTCAGTGATCTGAGTCCTTTGATGTTGTTCCAGATTGCATGCAAGATGTTTTCCATTACCATCTGTATGGCAGATTATCTTTTGTCAAGTGAGCAGTTTGCCTCATCTCTCTCTGAGTGACCACAATCACTCCTCCCTCCAGAGGGGACATCTGCTGATAACAGCTATTGAATGTCCCTGCACGGCTGATAAGAACTATAACATCCCATTGTGAGATGTGAGCCCAGAGGGAGGAGCCAAGCATTGCTACCCGGATATAATCCAGAGGTTTTGAGACACCAGCACGGCTTTCTCCACTGGATTCCCCAGAGGAACAGCAGCTGCCTCTTCTTCCACTGGATCTTCGGAGGAAGAATACATCCTTCTCTACAGGACCCCCTTGCTCCAACAGAACCACACCTGACACTGCAGGAGGGCTGCAGCCACATTTTCAATTGGACTGCCACCAACACCCTGGCCCACGGGGTGTCAGGCTCGGTTCTGACTCTGTCAGTGTTGTTTCAGTGGACTGCATTGTTTATTTTATCCTTTTATTTTTTCTTCCCTATTAAAGAACTGTTATTTCCTGCCCCCATATTTTTGCCTGAGAGCCCCTTAATTTAAAATTTATAACAATTTGGAGGGGTGGGGAGGGTTTACATTCTCCATTTCAGGGGAGGCTCCTGCCTTCCTTAGCAGACTCCTGTCTTTCCAAACCAAGACAGATGTGCACAACTAGTTTTGGTTAACCAGGACCTCAACACTCTTTTGTTTTATGCCAACAGAGAGTTTGGCCCATGAAGTTGACATTTTCACAAAAATCACAGAAAGCTCTTAAAAAAGGCTATGGATAGTTGATGTGCCTTGGGTATTTCTGTGGAGGGTTCAGAGACAGCTCCTCTGCAGCAATGCAGAGCCTCAGGGTGGCTCTATGGTGTAGGCAAGTGGATAAATTTGCACATCACCACATGTAGCTACAGGAAAACTCCCCAGATGGGCTTTGCAGACAAGGCAGTCAAGAGCACATGGGGCTGAACATTGTAGGTGATGCTGAATGGAATTGTTGGCTATTCCTTCCTGTGGAAAAAGAAGACAGAGACACAAATTACCTCAGTTCCAGGCTGGAGTAGCACCTGCTATTGCCAGACAACTTACATATGCAAAAAAAAAACGCTAGAATTTTTAACTTTTGAGCATTTATAAACTTTGTGCCAGGATCCAGATGAGTGCTGTGAGTGGAGCCCTGCATTTGTGAAAGCTAATGAGTGTACAAGAGCATTTGTTGGCCGCATCACTGAGCCAGGGATTTTGCCAGCAGCCCAAGCAGTGCTTCAGGGCAGATCATTTAAAAAACTGATCCTGAACCTTCCAGTTGCACCTAAAACGTGGCACTTCACAAATGAGTTGCAGATGCAAATAAGACCATTTGAGTTCTCTTTACCCCTTTTGCATGAAATTCAGCTTTGTGGGGAAGACCTCAGAGGTATTTGTGATCATCCCTCAGGGTGAGAGCAGCGTGTTTGCTCCCTGTTCCTTCCACTCCCTCATTCCTGGGTGATCCCTGTAAGCCCAGTGCACAGGAGGGGACAAAACCCTTCCTTGTGAAAAGTTGGGTTTAATGACACATGAATAGAAGATTTGTACCTGCCAGGAGGACTGCAAAGGAAAAAAAAGAAAAGGAAAAAAGAAAACTGTCATGCAGTGAGGCTCTGGAGCTGTCAGCACAGCAGCAGTGAGTCCCCAGAGCTGTGAGAACTTCGCTGCCAGGCAGGCAGTGCCAGGCTGGGCTCACTCACCGCTCCTGGGCCATGGCCTCAGCAAAGAAAGGAACCCCTTTTCTGACAAACAAGCTGTGGGCAGGGTGCCAGCTGCCTGTTTCTGAAGGGGGAAAGGCTGCTCCTTGGAGAAAGGCTGGACCCAGGCACTGGAAAGATTTAACTCTTCCAGGGTTGGTTGATTTTGCAGAATGTCACAGGGGCAGCTGGTGTGCCCAAGGTACCAAAACTCACCAGTGACAAATCCTATCTAGCACAAGCTGATAACGATCACTTTTGGGGCATCAAAAGCACTTAGCAGCACCTCCAGACAGACATCTATTTAACAATTTGCAGGATGGTGCCAATTCAAAGGCACGACAGCAATTGTACTATCCCCAGACATTGAGACACTTACCATCTTTCACATGGGGGTGTTGCAGTCTCCATAACTCTGTGCAGCTGTGTGCCCCATACTGCTCAGCAGGGCTGCTCAGCATTCCTCATTCCAAAAAATATGCATCCTCTTGCAAAAAAGAAGTCAAGGACAGCTTGTGTAGTGCTGCCAGCTTGCTTTTCCTCTGCAGCCAAACTCAGCTGATCTTCAGCGCTGTTTCCCCTGTACCTCCACCCCCAGGTTATTTGTTTGTCAGATGTGTAAGGGCATGCTTTGATTTTCTTATTTTTTTATCCATCCACAGACCACCCATCTGCTGCCTCACAGACCAGCACAACGTGTTGTGTTCCACAGACTGAAAAGCACTTTACCTTCCACAGCCTTGGCATTACAAAATGCTGAGCTAAACTACAGCTTTATGTTAAGAAAGAGCAACTATAAAATCCTTAGAAACAATCTAGCAGGACACCTCTAACCTGTTATAAAGGTAGCAGTTAAAATACAGAAGGGCTAAAGAATATTGCCTACTTCAGAGAAAATGCAAAAGAAGGTTCTTCTCTAATTGCACACACTTTGTAGTAACTTGTATGAGCAGGAGGGGACTGAAGCAGTCTCAGAAGATTCCACTGTGATGGGTTTGAAAGAAAATGCATAAGTTAAAATGTTACTGGTCAGTTTTTCAGGTCCTGCTAAGGGACATGAGCATCACACAGTTGCTACAGCTATGAAGAATTAACTTGGGTAAGAGTTGCTTGATCCCATGTCACATCCTACAATTGATCTGGTCCCTTCAGGCTTGCCCTGATTCCTGACCTTTGTCTCTGCTGTTCCCTGATGCCCTCACAGCATCTTTTCACAGCACAGGAAGCCTGCTGAGGGGCAGTCCATGCATTATGGATGATACATTCCTGCACTGCCGAGGCACTCCTTGCTCAGGAAAGCTCACAACATGACCCTTGCCCTTCTGTGACTTCCCAATAAAGCACTTATCCTTCACATGAAATTATAAACTCATGTAGCTCCAAAAATAGCCAGTGTCATCTGGTTTGGAGTTGTGAACCTTAAATCACTGGCTTAAAGACCAGGGAAAAGCCTGCTCTTCTCCATTAATATGAACAAATAATTTCCAGGATGAAAGCCTACACAGAACAATTTGGCCTAGAAATGCCCACATCCCACTTTTCTTTTAAATGCAGGTGATTCTGGTTTGAGTGGTACCAGTGCAGCAAATTTGGGAATAATTAAATACTAATGTGTTGTTTCATCCCCTTTTTTATATGGCTCATAGAACAAAATTTCAAATTACTATAGCAACAGGCTGAAACAATACTCTGGAACTTGTCGATATTTATCCCATGATCTAATAGGGGTTTGTTGACTGTGCTACTCTGCAAAGCAAGGGCATTAAGTCAGAGCTTTATTCTTTTACCATATGGTCCTCAGGAAAGAAATTTTCTCTTACACTTTGTACTCTGCACTACACTGAAGTGCACCAACAATAAGATTCATAAAGAAAGCCATTAGTTACCTGTGATTAAATCCCACGGCCCAGGTATGGCTTTAAAATTTATGGAAATAAAATTGTAAATGTAAAACTGAGGTTGCATAGATCCAGATGAGTGTTAACAAGTGTGAAGGGCTGTGAGAGTAATGTGTTATTTTACTGTTATTGTAACATATGTTTATCTTTAAAGAAGGTGCCTGTGAAAGGTATTGCACAGGGATTTAAGGCATGTGGGTAGGTGCAAGTAGCACAGGATTAGGTGGCTGGGGGAGCAGGCTGAGATTAAGGAAGTTACATCATTCCCAAATTCAGAAAACTCTGGAGTGAATCTCAAAGGAATGGGGAGAACTCCAATAGAAAATTCTTTAAGACAGAGGTGAATGAGAGGATGTTGCACTTTTTTGGTTTGTGGGTTTTTTGTTGTTGTTTTGTGGGGGTTTTATGGGTTTGGTGGGGGCTTTTTGAGCTGTCTTCCTATGAAACTTTCAAAAAATACAGCAAGGCAGACAGTGATTCTGTTGGTCAGCTCAGGGATCACTCCCAGACCTGTACACAGAGCTCCACCTCCTGTGGGACAAATTCAGTTCACAGAATTACACAGAAGTTTTTGACTTGACTACTTTGCAGTAGCGTTTCTTCCTATGTCATCATTTTTGTAGTGTTTTGGAAAGCAGCAAACTGCTTTTTAGGAACACACAGCTCATTCAAAGCTGGTTAGTAAGGGCATGTTGATCTACCTACAGGACTGGCCATGTACCCCTTGCCAGAACTCCTGGTAACCCCAGGAAAAGTGCTTCCAAAAAATTAGGTATGAATGAGTTTTGACATGTGGGAGTCACTAACCAAGGGGAAAAGCACTGTACCTGGCTTTAGAAAAGCATAGAAAGTCCACATGGAAAATGGTAAAACAGTCAGTGGAAGCTCAACACCATGAAAAATACTCATCTGAATTATTGACACTCAGTCAGTGACTCTGAGAGCATAAAGGCAAGGAAAACAGCTGCCATGGATTTGTGAAGAGTACATTGTGTCAAACCAGCTGAATTTCCTTCTCTGGCAGGATCACAGGGCTGGTGGGTAAGGGTATGCTCTGGAGGTGGTATATCTTGGCTTCAGAAAGATTTCCAGCAGCATGAGGCTGGAGAGGTCTGAGCGGCACTTTCACAGATAAAACTGGAATTCAAAGCAGCCCTGATAAAATAAAATGGATCTAAAATCAGCAGGGTGAAACTCAGTGGGAGGGCAGCATCCTGGAAGGAAAACTCAGGTGCCCAGAAGAAGGCCAAGCTGGGCAGATGCACTGGGCTGCTGCACAAACCAGTCTGGGCACCAGAGAAAAGCATGGATTGAGCATGAATTGACAATGAGATATTGTTGGGGAAAAGGCAAATGTCATTCTGAGACATGCCAGCAAGTGCTGTAAACAATTACCCCACTCTGCTCTGCTTTGAAGGACCTTGAGGAGCAGCCCTGGGCCCAGGCCTTGGCACCAGGCTCTGCAGAGAATGAATTTAGGCAGATGGGAACATATAGGGAAGAGGAGCAAGAGGAGCTGTGAGGGACTGAAATGCATCATTTATGGGGAAAGGATGAAGGAGTAATTTGTTTAGGCTGGGAAAAGGATTCTGTCACAAATAGTACACAGAACAATGTTAAATGAGGAAATTCATGGGGTTGCTGGCATGGAGCAGCTACGCTGGTGATCTGTGAGAGACAGATAAGGCACAGAAGTGGGGAACTGGTCCAGAATTCTTGGGCACAAACAGGCTGCCAGGGACAAGGGGGCTTGCTGACCTCCCAGGCCACTGCTTCAGAGTCCCACCCTCTTCCTGCCCAAGATCCAAACCCACCAGAGCTACCAACTTCTGTGGAAGCCTGGTCTCAGCTGATACCTCTGGTGAAAGGAGCAAAGGGGACTGAGTCCCATGGTGTACATTTCAGTATATGGCTTCCTTGAAATGCTGAGCCCCTGAGGATGCAGCTTTGGGCATGCAGGGTGGGAGGGACAGGACCCTACTGTCAGTCTGTCTTTTGCCACATGGCACCCTGGGGTGGCTGGGTAGGAGTGCACCAAGAACACTCTCCTACAAAAAAACCAAAGCAAAAACAAACAAAAAACCAAAACCAACCAACAAATCAACAAACAAACCAAAAAAACAAAATCAAAACCAAACCAAATCAACAACAACAACAAAACCCAACCAACCAAACAAAAAAACCCCGCAAAAAATGCCCAAAACTCCCCAAACCCCCCAAAAGCTGAATCAAGCCAAACCACCACCACCAAAAAACCAACAAAGACAACAGCAAATAATTTCTGAATGTGAAGCAAAAGGCATCTACAGGTGGGTTAGCTCCATGAAAAGAGTGAACCAGTCAGCTGAGAGGGGTTGAACTGGAGGTTGTTGCTCTTGTCCAGGACTCCCTTCCCTCACCATCAGTCTGGAGAGTGAGGGCAGGGTATCTCCCTCCCAGCAATACAGTCTGGGGTTATCTCTGCCAAGTATCACTCATTTTGGGGTGGGAGGGTGAGGGGCAAATCATGTGTCTCTGGCAGTTGCCAAAATCAGGCTTGCTTGCTTTGGAAAGCCAAAATCTCACTCACCTTTCCTGTGCTTCACATGACAGCCCTCTCTGCCTGGGTCTTTTTTGAAAGATTCAAGGTGACCATGAACTTTGTTTGCTTTGCAGACCATGACAACAAGAGCATGCAGTCACTATTTGGCTGGTGCTGCGCTGTACAGACAGACATGTCCAGGGATTTTCTTTCTCATGAGCTGCACCTTGGCTGCTTTTACACTGCCCTTCAGTCTTCCCTCACCCATACACCTCTCCTGGTGAAAGAAGCTTTGTGATAAATTATTCAAGACTGATTCTGGAACTGAAGAAGACTTTTTTTATCGATTTCTGGATTTTCCATCAACTTTTTGTTTTCAGATTAATTTTCTGAGTAGTTGTGCTCTGTAGTCCAGGATTGGATCACATTAGAGAGTTTCACTACCCTCTGACAGTGGTCCAGCCCTAGGCAGGTGTAAACCTTCCCCACCTCCACAGCCCAGCTCATTCCAGAATACTCAAGGCGTTCCATGAACCTGCCCCAACCGAGCAGTAAATCTGCAGCACTGTGATCTTACCCAGGGTAGAAATGTCTTTCCCATCAAAGGACATGATTTAATGTATGTCTGCTAAGTTGTGCAAAGCCTTGTATTTTACTGCTAGCACAACTTCTGGGACTGTGCATCCCTTTGGATTCTCGTGGAGGGATCCCATTCCAACTTGGAGAAGGGCAGGGGGAAATTGTTTCCTCAGGGAACTCAAAGATACCCTCCCAGCCCTCACCCCCATGACTTCTTCCTCAAGCAGTGTTCAAGCAGTATACAACCAGGTTTTCTGAGAAGAGAAGCATATGACAATGCTTTTAATGTCTGCTCTTTCCCCCAGCCCTCCCCTGGGTTTGTTTCCTGGGGTTGTACAAAGTCTCCAGAAAAGAAAAGATTTTTGAGCAACCCTTTGAAAATCCTCCTCCACTGTGTCCAAGGAAATACTCCAGTGACACAGTACAAAGAAACAAAAAGCATTATAAGCTTCCAAGTCTGAGGAATACTCTTCAGCTTGAGCAGATGTGTCCATGGAAGGTAGAAACCAGATGAAATAACCAGAGAAGCATCTCAGTTATTCTAATTAATACAAATGCTGACTCTCACAAAGTCCTCATTTCCATGGATGGAGGTACAGCCTCTAACTCACCAGGAATTGTGAGTCTGGAGCTGCTTTGACAGGCCTGGCAACATCCCACCCTGTTCATATTCTGGGTTATGAAACTCTGCAGTTGCTCCAGGCTCAGTGGGTTTGCTTTGTTGTATTACATTTCAGACTTCACAGTACGATGTAAAGCGTAGAAGAAGAAACACAAATAAAAAAATTGCTCAATATTAGGGCCCAATATTCAGAAACCGAGGCTCTGCCCCCCATGATGTGCATTAATATGTCATAAAGAGTTATGAAGTTGGTAGATATCTTCAGTCTCCATCATATGAGCCTTCTGTTCTCATACAGGCTCTCAAATGAAAGGCAGCTGTCATGGATAGGGAAGCTCTGGCTCTTCAACATCCACGGACATTGGTCTAAGGAAGTGCTGCTGAAGTCAGTGCAGTGCTACCACAAGTCTGCACAGAAAATGGCTTGGAATATGTGCTGCACATAAAACATTAGCGTGTAAAATAGCATGCATTTTCAAAAATTTTCTGTATAACCTCAGGACTGGATGGTAAAATCTGTCATATATAGAATTTTAGGTAAGAACCCATTGTGCTGGGAAGATTTCCCAGCATTAAAAAATGCTGGTTAATTACAACATTCAATAACTTGTTCACTTGAGGTCTATAAAGTAAATCATCCCAGGCAGCCCTAGCAAATTCCATGATTCACATAACTGCCTGGGGGATGGAGTTCAGGGAAAAACCATCTCCCAGGGAGGTGACAGAGACCAGTGTAATCTGTCTTTCCTTCTGTACAACATTTCTTTAGGAGGACTAAAAACTAGGGGTCTGCTGTAAGGCTGAGAATTAATGATAATTTTCAAACAGTTTCATGTCACTGGTGAATCACATTTGTCATACAAATTAGAGGCAGGTAACATCATGGTTTCTGGCTGGACAGAGGAATGTTGTTTACAGCTATAATTTATTTCCTGGAAGATCCTGGCACAGATCGACAAGAATAAGTTCTAATTTATGCCCAATGTTGCCTTGGACTGGTCAGATAAATAAGACTCTAAAACAACCTGACAATGTGAAAAAAATAATTAAATATTCATATATTAAGGATGAAATGCTATGCTTTCATGTCTGCAAACACAGTTCCAGTTTCAGTTAAGTACTTGCAATGTTTAATTTCAGGCACAAAAATAATTTTTTCCAGTAACATTTTTTTTCCACTCTTTGAATCATCTAAAACACTTTGAATATTCTCATTTTGGGTCAACCTGAAAGAAATGGTGGTTTAATTATTTCAATGCTGTCAATTAATTGAAAAAATCCCTAATTATCCAATCTTTATTTGCAGGTCTCATGCTCTGTTTTAATCCTTCAAAGTCTCTCTGTTTTCCAGCAATTATGGGTGTTTCAGACAGAGCATGTATGTACATTTGTATATAAAATAAATTCTGGCACAAAACTTTAGTAAGATGGGAAAAGCTTTTGGATTTATGAGCTGCTTTGCTTCTTCAGTACCTGACTGAAAAGTAAGA
The DNA here is from genome assembly GCF_000277835.1 of Geospiza fortis. Lineage (NCBI taxonomy): Eukaryota > Metazoa > Chordata > Aves > Passeriformes > Thraupidae > Geospiza > Geospiza fortis. The sequence continues at coordinate 638,625 of NW_005054563.1, read as the reverse complement.
CTGACTTAAAGAGGACTTGAGAAAGATATTTTATTTTAGCCTAGGATTATAGCCACTTCAGCTAATGATGTACAAAAAGATCAAAGTCTAAAGATAGGCTTTCTGTCTCTCTGAAAAAATTAATCAGACCTTATCTTTGTTCTAGAAGTTCTGATGATATTTTGGATGGATGTTTTTATTTGTCATTTACACATGTCTGTGAAGTGTCAGATGGTTTGAGTCCTTAATGGTTATTTCCATAAAGAAGTAGTCACTGACTTATACGAGCACTGACAGAAACCAAAATCAGAACAGTCTGTCATCAGAACAGGAGACAGACTGAAGTGACACGGGGACATCTCTTCAGCAGGGGAGCATTTCTGGCCCAGTGAAGAGCAACCCATCTGACTGAGCATCTCCTCCCTCAGAGCTGCCCTGTGGCCACTCTGGTTTTTGTAATGCCACCACTGCTCCAGCTGTCCCCCCAAGGCAGCCCCTACCAGCAATGCGAGATGAAGGCGATTTTCTGATTTGTCAGCTCCAGAAACTGCATGAGAACTGAGGCAGTGCCAAGGCTTTGGGGCCCAAGAAGATAAAAAGGCTCAGGCCAGGGCTTTACTCTCCCAAGGGTTACACACAGATCAGCTAAAACTTGTCCTTGTAGCTATGGCTGTGTGAAGCAGCAGCCCCTGTGTGCCCTGTCCTCCCCTGTCCACAGCAGTGTCACCCCAGCTTTGCCCTCTGGGCACTCATGTCCAAGCTGGTGCTCCCAGGAGCAGAGAAGGAATTGCCCAACATCACTGCAGGGGCTGTAAAACTTGGCCACTCAGAAAAAATAAATTCTTTATAAACGAGAGCAAGGCTGATGTTAAAAGCTGAGGCTTGGAGGGTGGTGTCTGTGAGAGGGGAAGGGTTCAAGAGTATTTAGATATGGTTGCGTCTCACCCAACCCTTGATCTCTCCAGAATATGCACTTTTTGCAGGGTATTTTGTAGGTATTTTGAAGGTGAAAGATAAGCAGTTTTAACATGCTGGTGTGTGTATGGGGTGTCCATCTCACCCAGGCAGCTCTGCTGGGAACGTATATTCATCCACTCATCTCTTTCACTAACAGATAAAAATGAATGCTCAACAACATAATGATATCTCCTACTGGTGATTCTGACATGAAAAATACATGATGTGTGTGTCAGGTATTCCCAAACAACTCACATTCCTGGAAATAGCCAGTGCAAGTAGAGAAGCAGATTAAAATGTGATGGTTGAACAAAAAAAAAGAAAATTTCTTTATCTTTTTACAAAGTTGTTTTTATAGAAGTTATTTCCCCTAACACCCTGCAAACTCATGTTTGTATTAACACATATTGTGGACAAGCATTTTCCTTTCTCTCCATCACAGTTTCAATGACTGTAGGGGACACAAGAGTGTATTTTCCTTTAATCCAGTTCTTCCTCCAAACTTAATCCAAGGTTTACAGACCTAAAACTGCATTTGTCTTCCACATACTTCTGCCTTGGCAATGTCAGCTGTGGTATGAGAGTGCTGGCTCTTCAGTGGAATATGTTTGTGGCTCTGAGTTTACTGTCTCTCAGACCAAATATCCAACTTGGGCTACTGGTAAATTCAGTGAGAAACTTGTCAGGTGTGTTGGATGCAAAATTTACTATATTATTGTTAAATAGTGGGTGAGTTTAATCCTGGTTTTATGAAAGTCTGCAGCAAAGCTCTTGCTGTCTTCTGGAGGGCCCAGCTTTCACTCACTGTGGTTTTTCTAATTAATGGACAGACAGTCCCACCCAAAGAGGTTTCTTTCTGTCCTTACTTCTCTGCTAGGAAAAGTCTTACATCCCCAAAATGCCACACAGCTGGCCAGGGATAGGAGATTTATGTTCTATTTTTTTGGACAAGGCAAAAAATAAGAAATCATTTATTTTATTGTCTCTGAATTGTGCCAGCTGCCCCAGGGTGGCAGAAGAAAAAGGCATATTGTTACTCAACTCAGCAAGCCCTGCTTTGGAATGATGCAGCAAGATACAGTGGCTTCTTGGAGCAGAACTGCACATTATCATTTAGCTGGATGAATGCATGACACAGAAAAGTTGTTCTTGATTAAAAACAAATATCCAGCGTGGCAAGAAAATGAGTAAGGATAAACAGTGATTAAGTGTGATATGTCTGAAGGCTTCCCACAGTATAAAAGCCATATGTGGGAGGCAAGAACCTAAAATTAAACTCCTAACAGTGTGAGTTAAGGTTTTTGAAAGAGGCACCTGACACAATCCAAGGGGGAAAGTTTGAGTAATTGGCTCATCGAGGGTGGTTCTCACCACTTTCCCATGATCTTCACCTTCTTTCTCCCCCTCTGCTCATCCGAGCAGGGAAACACCATCCAGGGGTCACCCCAGACAAGCTGACTTACTCATCCCTCCTGCCCTGCCCATCCAGAGGAGCTCCTGTGCAGAGCTGAGGCAGAGGAGTAGCTGTGGGCAGCCCAGGCTAAGCCATTCTGGGTTAACCCAAGCCCTTGGAGGTTGAAGGTGCTACAAATGCTAAAGTCAAGTCATCCTAAGGCAGCCCAACCAGCTAAAGCCCTCACCACAAGCTCCAGTAAGGGAGAAAGAGCCAGTTTATTTTAAAAGCAACTGCCTGGGACAGGAAGTAATTAGCACAGGCCCTTCCTTGCAAACAAGGAGCTGGTGGTCTCTTTTGTGGTGGTGATGTTGCCTCAATGCCCTCGCAAGCAGGAAGGAAGAGAGGCCTGGTTTCACTTGGAGCTGCCACTTTTTATTTCCTTGGTGGTGCTGCAGTCTTGGATTTCACAAAGAGCCTGTGATCCTAACAGGAATCTCTTCTGGCTTTTCTGGCTCCTGGTGGTCTCAAGGACCGGCAGAATTCTCAGGGCCTGCCATCACTCTCTGCTCTCTGCCATGGGACTGGATGCCCTTCCAGAGCTCCCTCCCTAACAGCAGAGGAGAGGGAGCCTCTGGTTATTGGGAATGTGTCTCCCAAGTATCTCCCAAGGCTTCATGACAAACTGTTTGCACTCACACCAGGTTTTGAGGTAGCTGCACAATCAAGGGCTCATTCACCCAGACCAAACTCAATAACTGCAAGCTGCTTTAGCTTGTTAGACACTCAGTACTCAGATGTCTTTCCCATTAACCTTCATTGCAGATCCAATCAACAACACCTTCTCCTTTCTCCAAGGAAGAAAGAAACCAGTTAGAGTCAGGGTGTATTTGTTAGCAACTGGGAAATCCTGAAGCTTTGGTTTCTCCCTGTAATGCTGAAAGCCTGAATCCTGCTGCCAGCACCTTGTCCCAAGGCCTTTGCCACAAAGCAACCTGGAGACTTTTCCCCTCACTCTAGACATCTTCAAGAGTGAGACTGAAATCACTTCCATGAGCACCCATGACCACAAAGACCTGCTGTGACCATGGAAGGAACTCCAGCTCAGGCAGAGCATAAGGAGCCTGCACATAATGTATGTTGCAAAATAAAAGTCTAAATTTACTCTACTGAGAGAAACAGTGGAGATACAAATGCTGAGGGGGCCACTATTGTTGGTGAGGATGGAACAAGGAAGCCTTGTAGATATGATTGCCTGGTGAAAGATTTTGAGAATATAGAAACTATAAGCAAGATTGAAATGAAGGCAACCTTTGAGATCTCCTAGCTAATGAACAATGGGAAAACAATGGTGTGGCCGAGCAGGTAATCCCCTTCTTGATGAAACAATACCCTCTCCAAGCAAGCAGGTCCAAGGGTCAGAGCAGACCCTACTAGCTTGGCAGGAGAGGGCCAAAGAGTAGTTTTTAGGGTTTAAAGTGTAACACAGTATGGTAATGTAGTGATTCTTATAGGCTGTATGTAAATGCTATAGGATTTATATTTTGTATTAGATTGGTCAGTGCGAATCAGAATATTCAACACAGAAGAAGATTTCATGCATTGTAACGGGAACCTCGCTCTCTCACTTGCTCACTCTTCTATGCTCTAAGCTTCTCTTCTCTTGCTCTCTTTTTCTTGCTCTTCTTTGCTCTCTCTCTCAGCCCAGCTCTGAGCTGTGGCTGGCAGCTCCCAGCAGGGCTCTGCACCCACGCCCTTGCAATAAATTGCATGTCCACGACCTAGCCTCAGAGATCTCTGTCTCCGTCCATCCCGACCGTGCAGGAGACCCCATGCCGCTCCTACACACTATGACTCCCAAAATATGAGCAAAACTTGCCAGGCTTTTGTTACTGATCCCTTTGCCAGTGACATAGCTTTCCTCTCTTTGGGTGGAGAGACTGTGCCTAGTCAGGGTCACACACTCAGGGCACCCTTGGCTCTGTTTGGGCAGCCCCAGGGCTCAGGCTGTGGTGCTTGGAAGGATCCTGCACAGCCCTGGGAAAGGCAGGCAGCTCCCTGGTGCACACCCTGCTGCAGGATCAGCCTCTGCTCTCTGCTCCCATGAGGAAATGCAGTGACTGGATTTATTTGAAGCCATCACCCATCCTGTGTCAGGCATGAAATTAATAAATTTAATAAGGAGAGCCTTCCCTCTTCTCTGCCTGTGGAGGAGCTGTCTTCATCCAACTCTGCACTGCTCCAAGATGAAGTAATTTTGGCTTCCTGAGTTTTAGCTATTTGAGATAACAAACTCAAATTCCTTAGTCATCCTTAGGCCAAACTGTCTTTATGTTATGGCTTCATTTTCACTCTGACCTGTGCTCTTGGATTAGCAGGACACAGAAGCTGCTCCCACATGAGGCAAGTTTCCTGAATGAGATGTTGAGGAAGGGCAAGAGGTTAAATTCAAGCATTATCAGTAAAATTTCCATGCAGTGCCCACACAACTGTTAACAGGAGAACTTAATTACTGTAAAGTACAACCAAACGATCAGATAGAAAACGGTGCTGGGGTTTGCATTGTTGCTCACAGGCTGCCCTCTCTTAGTCATATCTGTTTATTGAGGCTGGACACAGCAAAGGGATTGAGGGAAGGAGCTCCCAAAGATTTAACTGTTACTAGAACCCCAGAGCCCCAGCACGCTCCAAAATCCAAAAGGAGCATGTGTTTTTTACCATCTATGTTGCACATAACATTTTTTTAGACAGGTGAGTGCCCCTTTCTCTGTGTTACATCACAGATATAGCTGGGTAAGAGGCATGGTCACCAAAAACCTGATTTTTTAAGCTGCACTTCCTTAGGCAGAGAGCAAACGTGTGAAACATAATGAAACACACAACCAAGGCATCTACTATTCAATGTGGCCTGGTCTAGGCCAAGACAGTAAGAAATATTTTTGAAAAGTTATCCAGAAAATATTGTTGATTAATGAATGTTTTCAAAATAATGAGATCTCATGGACATGCATTAAAAAGAAAAAGGATAAGAGATTTATCAAACTAATTTTTCTGACAAATTATTGACAGCTTTTTCAAGTAGCAACAAAGGACTGTATAAGCTTCTTTCCTTTAATTGTCCTGTAATTGCCTTTGGCTTCCCAGTTGTATGGAGAACTTTTTCTCTTCATTTGAGCTTAAAAGAATCTTCCATCAAAAAGAAAAGAATTGGATTTGTGTTGGCTAGCCTGAGGATGATTAATTTCCATCTACTTCACTTATCTTAGTGGTCAGCCAAAATTTGGGATCCAGAAGACTGTCAAATTAAATAGACAATAATAGTTGACTTACTGAAAGCATCTGTTTATCTGACAAATTAGGCACAAAGAAAAAAAACACCAAAACCATAAAGACCTGCTTGTTCTCTTCAAGGTAGGGATAATCAACATCAGGAATGGAGCTCTTTGCTGGTACCCCTCATAATGTTTCTGGACAGCAGCTGTTCACAAAGTGCTTGGTCACTGTGTTAGCTGTGTTAGCTTTCCATCATCATCATCATCACCATCACCATCAATCATCATCATGTCTCCTTCCATAGTTGTCTCTCTTTCAAACATCAGTTCTCCCCAAAAAGCCCATCTATCCATAAAGTTCAAATTCTTGAGGTAGTCGTGACACCTCTGAGTGTCACAATTGATACATCTGCTGTCTCCTAAAGAAGTTATATCACCCAAAATATGCTTTCTGTTCCTCAAAAAAGTTGCCAGGATTAGCTTTATGGAGATATATTAAAGGTTTAACTCAGAAAAATTGAATTTGGTCTGATTTGTGTTGGCAATACAAATATGTGCCAAACTCTTCATGTGTGTGTGCACACATGTATTTTTATATATATATATATGGATGTATATATATGTATATATGTGTATATATATACACACAAAACCAATACACATACATATTTCTATGATCATACAGGACATATTTCCATACAGATACACCCATATACCCCAAACAGTTGAGTCTGTCACTGTTTTATCTAATCTACTATTATCAAATAGTATATCGCTATATTATCAAATAGTATATCACTATTTTGCCACCAGACAGAAGCTTGCAGGTGTTAAAAATCTTCCATCCCTAGAAGAGAGGAAACTGATGAGTTCTGGGCAGATTAAAACACCCACAACTGGTGAGGAAGCTGAAGGTTTGTGGAGTTGCTGCCAAGTCAGTGTGTTTGGCAAGACAAGGGGAAGAGATCATTCATAAAGGTGCTCCAAAACAGGAACATTAACAAAACCTGAAAGAGAAAATTCTGCTTCTTCTTCAGGGTGAGACCATCTCATATCACGAGGTTTTAATTAAAACTATCCTCTGGGGATGATCCTTGTATTTCCCAGTCTCCTGCTAGGAGTTAGCTAAGATTTTATGACCAGCTAATGTAGTCTAGGATGGCAAATGCCCATATTCCTCACTGTTCCACCATTTCTTTTCTCTGTCCTAAGGAATCAGAGCATGGACAAATCCCACTGATGCAAATGCTGTGGAGTAGGAAGAATGTTTGCCACCAGGCCATGCTTTGGAATGACAAATATGCAAGAATTAGCACCTATAACTCTCCATAAACATTGGGGTTAATCTCCAGGGTTTACAAGACTCTTTAAATGTGTTTTAATAGGACAATATGTTTCAGAAAAGACCCATCCAACACTTCACATATCAGGGAACTTTACAAGAAGGTAAACTGAGCTGGGGTAACAGTTCAGATGTACAGCCAGGGCCCTAATGAGAATGCCAAAGTCAAAGTAATAAATTGATTTGCAAGTCTAATGCCTTCCCAAATTGCTGAAGAGCATTCCAAGTCTGGCAGGACATTTGGAAGGGAAGAGCTGTGGAAATTCCATTGTTGTCTCTCAAACTCCGAAATGTAAGAGGATCAAATCACATTTTCAGCACACAATGATGAGCTGGCTAAGACCTGCTCTCTGCCCCCCTCACCCAGCCTGGGCAGGACTCTGCTCCTGGGACAGTCCTGTTGAGGGGACAGCAGTGCCCCACAGAGTTTGGGGCTGTTGAGAATAAACAAAATGGTTAATTAGAACTGAAGGCTCTGTGGACACCTGTGTGGACACCTGTTACAGGAAAGGAAAACTGAGACCCCTGACAAACCTAACATTCTCCGCGGATGGCATAAAAGTTTCCTTCCAGCTTCCTAAAACCAGCTGAGATAAATCCTGCCCTGGGTTTATTTGAGCCTTGATTGCCTACTTGCTTCAGGTAGATTCCACCTGATCTACCTGAGCAAGACATTAACCCCAAGTGGATTTATTCTAGAAAATGGTTCTTTAGACATCCAGGCTCAGCCTCACCACTACCATCCAACTTTTGCATGTACAAAATGCAGAGTAAGCACTTGCTAATAGGTGACCAGTTTGTTTCAAGCTGTATTATTCTTTCTGTGTTTTTCACTCAACAGTGAATATCAACAAGAAATTAAAGTTGAGATTTGAAGGAATGATACATTCCCATTAAATCAACATGAAAACCAGCCAGATAACCCTAATAAATAGGATGAATGAGACACTCAGAGAAGGATGACTTCATATTTCCCTTCTTTATCCTAATTATTGCAGAACATTGGCCTAACCTTGACTATTTTTTCACATCTTTATAAAGACCTGAGGGGACTTTTTGGAGGGAGTCAGCCAATATTTTAGCTGCGTTTGCTATTGTTTCTGTTTATCACTTGGGTAGACTTGCAGTAAAAGGATGATTGCTTCATCATAATAATTCAATCTGCACTGAGACAGGCTGTCTCCTGTGTTACGTGAGAAACAGCTAGAAACTTTATTTCATAAGCAAAACCACCACTGGCCATTTTAAAATACCAAGAGCAGCTGTCATGACATTGTGGTTTGGCTGGTTCTGTTCTCTGTGCAGGGGCTGTGGTGGGATGGGGAGCCTGTCTCAGGAAGGGACTGACCTCCCTGACTCACTGGAGCACAGGGGCGACAAGAAAGAGAAGATCTAACCATTCACTTAGCATCAAATCAGAAAGTCTAGAAAAAGAAAAAATCCATAATTGCTCATAGAGTGAATTGGGAGTGATTTTTACTCCTTTAGAAACACAAGTTTGACCTGGTCACCATGACTGAAATCTGGCAAGAAGATTCCCATGGCTAGAATGTTTCAATCAATCGTTATTGGGCATTTATTGAGCTCAATATATATTAATATATAATATATATTATATTGAGCACCATCTGAGGAGGACTTGCACTGTTGGTGAGAAGGGTTTTGGCCTGTTTCCAGATTTCTAACAACTTGGGAAAAAACATTCTGGAGTGTGTTCTCTGATGTATAGTCAGTTGAGAACCTGTACTAAAGAACTAAGTCCAGAGAAGTCACTAATCAAAAATATTGAGTAAATTGGTGGTAATGACTATGAATTACAGGCTGTAAATTATATCATCATGGTAAGAGAAGGACAAATGTAGACATCTATAGTCAGCAGGAGTTTTAAAAGTATGTTAGCTACAAATGGGATCACTAAAATGTATCCAATTGCTTCTAAATGGACAAAGTCTATTGGCTAAAACTGTCAATAATAAACCCAAAGCAGTAAAAATTATGAGTAAATATTTCCCACTTCTGTTTGGGAAAAAGCCAGATAATGCACTGCATCTTATGTAAGAAAAACAAGCCTTTCTTTTATAACAATGCTTTCTAAACTTAGAAATTTTTAATTGGCAGTTCCTGAATAATTTGCATCCAAAAGGGAAAGATATTCACTGAACCCCTGCTGCTGATTTTGAATAAGTCTTGGAACACTAGAGAAGTTACAGATGTGAAGCAAAGATAAAGTTGTGCCAGCATTTAAACACAGTAACTAGGATGATGTGAATAAATATAGACTTGTCAGCCTGACACCAATCTGAACAAAATAATAGAATGGTTATTTGGGAACTCTCCTAAGAATTACAGGGGGAAAATAGAATTACATTGAAATTATCATGAGCTTATCAAAAACAGACCCTATCAAAATAACTTTATAATGCTGGAACATTAACATGTTTAATCAGTAAAGGTCATAGATGTGATATATATACTGTTGGACTATTTTACCAACTGGACTGTTTTACCCCAGATAAAACTGTCTTGGGGAATTGTCCAGTTTCATGAGCATGGTTCTTGGCTCATCACTGTTTAACTGCTCCCTGCTGATGGCAAGAAAGAGAGAGACTGAGGGGCTGTGAATGGCAGAGCCTATTTGTCCCTTGACTGTGGCAGAGCACCATCAGGGAGAGCAAAGCAGCCCAGACTTGCCAAGGGAGCAGATTGGGGATTCTGCAGAGATCTCCAGATCCTGGTAGAAAGTCAGACAAACTTCAGCTCAGGGTTTGAAGGGGCCAAGACAGCTTTTGGCTGTGCAAAGCAGGGTCCACCGTGGAGCAGGTATCTGCTGTGTTTCACAATGGTGTGATGGCTCCTACAGTTGTTTTGGTGTTCAGAAAAAAAAAAAAAGGAGGGGAATTAGACAAAAAACACACTAACTTGGTTAAGGATAGGAAAACATGCCTTATTCTGAGATTCAAGAGCTAAATTTATGTGACATGTCCAAAGGAAGGCTCAGGGATGACATGATGCTAATGAGTTACGGCTGCACAGACAGCAGAACTTACCCAAAGTCCTTCACTTCTTGGACAAAGGTTTAACAAATCTCATGGTCTGATGATGGATAGATTCATTCTGATGCAAATAAGACATTGTTCTTCAGAGGGGAAAATAATTAACTGCTAGAAGTACTTACCAGTACTTATTAACTTGTTATGAATCAGTTTCTAATGAAGCCTATAAAGCCTGGAATATTCCCTAAATTAAAAAATATAAAAAAGTACTCTAAGACCTAACTTGGTTAAGGATAGGAAAACATGCCTTATTCTGAGATTCAAGAGCTAAATTTATGTGACATATCCAAAGGAAGGCTCAGGGATGACATGATGCTAATGAGTTACGGCTGCACAGACAGCAGAACTTGCCCAAAGACAAAGTCCTTCACTTCTTGGACAAAGGTTTAACAAATCTCATGGTCTGATGATGGATAGATTCATTCTGATGCAAATAAGACATTGTTCTTCAGAGGGGAAAATAATTAACTGCTAGAAGTACTTACCAGTACTTATTAACTTGTTATGAATCAGTTTCTAATGAAGCCTATAAAGCCTGGAATATTCCCTAAATTAAAAAATATAAAAAAGTACTCTAAGACATTGTTATTGTGAATTTAAAGCTGAATTTGGAGAAACTGATGTAGGTTCCATGGACTGTATTACAATGAAGATCATTCAAGAAGGCCCTAAGGTCTATCCTAACCCCCCAAAAATCTGCGAAAATAGAGTGGCAGAGTGGCAATAGTGGCACATTCTTTTAGTGGGTCTTCCAACCATCAGACTGCCTCACCACTGAGAGAACTGGGAAGACCCTGTTCTACACCTTAGAGTGCTCAAACATTCCCAAAGCTACTCTTTGCTTTTACCAGAGAGATCCTCTTACAGACAAACAAAATAAGATGTCTTAGCTAGTGTAACCACCATGTTTACTCAATGTTAAGCTTTTCAGCTGTTGTTCTTCTAATTTTGTCTTGACCACACAGAAATTTCCTCAAGGCAGAGGATTTAACAGGCCTTGCAAATCAGTGAACACTTAGTAGCAAGGAAGGTAGAGGTTCAAAACCATTCATCCCATTTCTTCATACTCCTCAGGTCCTTTTGTGGCCTTGTAGGACTTCTTGCCCACTGATTTTAGGAAGAAGCTGGGCATGTTTTTGTGCTTAAAACTCATTAACTGATCTGAGAGGAAGCACCTCTGTGAGAAGATCTGCTGCACTTGGGGAAGTTTCCATTTACAAGACTTGTTCTTTTATTTCACGTGGCCTCGCAGCCCATCAATTTGACCAAGTCTAAAGTTCCAAATCACAACTCAAGCAAAATCAATGCGGTTTTCCCCTTATTCCCATTAAAAATCTGTGTAACTACCAAGTTTTCCATGGCTTTTGCTCAAAACCACAACCTGCTGCAAATTCATTGAAAAATAATTCCAAACTTAACCCAGATTAATAACGCTTCCAATTAGGATAGCCAAATTTTGCAGTTTAGCAGATTAAAACTTGTCAGGTTTCATGTCTCTTTGGGAACATTGTGTTCCACTCAAACCACAATCTGACAAGAAATGATTACTGTCAAACTAAAGCTATTTTTAAAAACCCACCTTTGCATTTTGTAAGTGCCCTACTCTGGAGTTCAGTTCTGCAGTTTAATTTTGTCCTGTTGCATAAATATGGGAGGATCCTACTTCTAGATCCAGAAGGGTTTCCAAGTCATAGCCCTACCCAGATTGGGGTATTTGGACCCATATGCTCTTATTTGGATCCTTTGCTAATCTTTTCCTTAAAATGGAGGGTGTGATCAGATCATCTGCAAGTGTTTCAAGCTGACACATTTTCAGCCATCAGCCTCCCTTCAGCTGAAAATCATTGCTCCTTGATAAGAAAGTTAATTCCTAGCCACAGAATCCCACCAGTGCAATGTGAAACAGGTTTGCTGGCCCACCCCAAGGCTGAGAAGGAGGTGAGAAGGGTGAACACCAACAAACATGCTAATTCAAGTATTTGTGATCATGTTGGATACCCCATACGTTTTTCCAATGTTTTTTTCCCCTGGTCTCTGCATTCTTCTCCCTAGGTATGATATTTGGAGACAGAAGCATAGGCTGATGATGACTGAAACTACACTCCCCTGAACAGGATGGCCCTTGCATTTTCTAGACCAAAGCACTCTCTGGCACTGTGCTGGAAAAAAAGATTTATGGTTTTTAATCTTCTCATAAGGTATGATTGAAGTACGCTATAATATATAGGACAGGAATTAATCCTGAATTTATTTATTATTTTTTTCTTATTTCATCTGTCAGAAGAATGCCATTTCAATTATTTATTAAGAAAATTGTGTTTTTCAAGGTAAATGCATTATTTCATTATCTGCTTTCAATTAGCCGGGAATTCACTGTGTTCAGCCAAATGTCCATTCATCAACAAATTCCAGATTCCTGGCAGTCTGAGCAAATTCCCAATTTTCTTCTTTTATGGGTACAATAAGTGAAGATATTCATGCCTCACGCTAAATTATGGCTGGGGTTAGACTACCCTGGAGGGAGGAGAAAACAACTGTGGAAGGTCTTCAAATGTATTAATAGATGTTTTTATTGAAGTAGAGCTACAATATTTCATAATATTTTTTCTTCAGGTGCTTTGTTATTGTTAGCTAGATGCCCTCTTGCCCTTCTTTGTGGGCAGCAATGATCTGAGCTGGTCATCCTCCAACATGTGTACAATGGGCTCATGAGGACAGCTCTGGCAGCAGGGACAGGGACAAAACCCATGGAAAATACATCTTTCACCACTGTAACTCATGCCCAGTTAGTGAATCCCCTTTTTTTGTGTGTGCAAGGCTGTGCAAAGTCTCTCCAGCAGTGTCACAGGCTGCCCCAGGGCCACGTGGACACCCTGGAGCATCGAGGGAGGAGTGAGCAGGGAGAAGGACAGCATCCAACCATGTGCCTGGACAGGAGAGGGTCTGCCTTGGAAATATTGCAGTGCTGCTCCTCCTTTGTCCTGCTGCAAAACAGGGCCCCTGAGCTGGGTGCCAGCTCCCTGCTGGCACAGCCCCATGGCCTGTGGGACCCAGACCCTCACCCAGCACATGCCACCTTGTGTGGCTGCTTCCATTCCAGCCAGCTCCCTCCCCAGGCAGGGCTCACAGCGAGGACAGAGCCCCACTCTCCAGTGTGGGAGTTGGGCTTCTGGCAGAGGGGCTCTTTCTCTCACAAAGGGAGTATGAGCACTTTTTAAAATAAAAACCTGCTTTTTAAAATGCTTCATGCCCAAAGGCACTTTTACTACCTGCTTGCAATTGACACTTTACCCTGCACTGGGCCAAAGCCCTTCAGAAGGAGTCTCTTGGGCAAAACAGGAGAAAAGCTCTCTCCCTGCCAGCTGTTGGGATGGAAGGCAGCCAGAAATGTTGCTCCAGCCTCTGTGCATGCCCACAACACTCTGAGCTCAGTTCCTCACCAGGCACTGCTTGAGTGGCACTTCTGTGTACAGTGTGAGTGGGGAGAGCAGAGGAGCTGCAGAGGATCCGGGTGATGTCACTGTCACATCTCCCTCTTTTTGTTGTGGAACTGCTGTCTCCTCTGGCTTCTTCAGCTGTTGTCAAAAAAACCTGTGTCCTGTCATCTCCTATGGGTCACACAAAGGCACCTTGGTTTTCTGCTGCCTTTCTGTTCCCAGCTGAGCCACCACTGACCCTCTAATTGTATTTGCTTGGTCACCTCCTCTTTCCTCCTTTTCACTCACAGTGGGTATTTTCTGCTCCTTTTGTTCTGGACACTGTCTTTCCTTGTTCTGTCTTTCCAATGATTTGGGGTCAGCAATGCTTTGCTTACACCGTGGAGCAGGAGTTTTCAGCCTTTCTCATCATTTTCAGGTGTTTGTAAGGCCTCTCCCTCTCCATGCCTGCTCTGAGACAGGGTTCTCTTGTGCACTGTATTTTTCATCATGTGAATGAAGAAACAGAGCCACTGCTCTGCCTCTCACTCCCCAGCTTGTGCAGAACCATCCTGACATGGGCTGATGCCTTTCCCACCAGATGTAGGAGAGGCAGGAAGACAGGAGTTTTTCCCTTGTGTGATTTGTGTGCATCTCAGGCATTGCTCTCAAGCAGGATTAGGCTGATTTTTGGGGTTAAAGCTGTGCCATCCTCACTTCTCAGGGATGCAGAGTCCTGAGAGCCACCTCACCACACAGCAGCTCTGCCAATGGTGAGGGCTCTCCCAACAGGCAAAACCATCACCATTCCACCAACATCTGTCTAATGTCCTATAGCCCAGGCAACTGAGCCCATGTGTTTGTTTTACTGGTGGAATACACCTGCAACTTAAATATTGTATGATAAGCAGATGTTCACTTCTATAAATTGAACAGCACACAAAGATTTACGGACCCCAGAGGTTCAGATTTAGTGAGTGGGAGCCAAGGTCACAACTGGACCTTCAGATTCAATAAATCTTGACATTACTGGAGCACTGGGGGAGGGGAGAAGAGCATAGTTATAGACTTATAACAATTTTTATAGTATGCCAGTGATGATCTGCAAAGCAGATGTAAGCCAGGCTGATTTTGATACTTTAAACTTACTCTGCCAGGTAAGAGATGAGATACCTCAGGGTCTGATGTAGAGTCACATATGGAATACAGGAGTGGGAACCATTATAATAAACCCCTGTTCACTTGGGAAGCAGAAGGGAAAAAGTGCTCCATTAAAAAGAACAAATGTTTTGTTTTCATGCTCTGAGAAGAACACTATTGGTAACATCAGTGGTGAATTGGTAACATTAGAAGTGAATTTATTCTAATTAATACATTAAATAACATATCTGTGCTGTGTTTTTCTTTCATGCAGTGCACTGATGAAAACCACTGGTTTAACTCTGATAAAAATGAAGTCCTGAATGAGCAGAGTAGGTACCTCCTCGTGGACACCCTGATGGTGTCTCCCAGCCCAAGAGGCAGAGTCAGTGCGTTCAGAGGGCTGGCAAAGGGAACAGACTGCCAGAAGTTATTCAGACTTTAATGTCCCTTCAGACTCCAGGAATTGTGAAAGTTAGGGAGAGTGAGAGGCAACAAGGAAGATTTTAAATGGACACCACAATGTTCTGACACTGGTGTGTTATAGACACCTTTCTAGGGGCAGCTCAGAAGCCAATGCCTTGTGATAGCTGCAGAAAAATAGTGCTAAGGGTGTAAATGGAAATGGATAAAGACTGAAACACCAGAAGCAGCCTGAACTGACTCCTGCCAGCTCAGAGCCCAGCCTGGGCTGTGAAGCTCTCCAGAGGAGTTGTACAGGTTTGTCTGCTCCAGACTCCACAGCAGACCCAATGACTCTTAGGTTAGGACACTCAAAGCTAAATTTCATCAGCCAACATGGAATGTGTCACATGTGACCAACTGCAGACGCAAACAAGAGAAAACAAACACCAAAATGTTTTACTCTTTTTTTTTTTTTCTCAGTGTGAGCTGTGCATGTGAAAAACTCCCCCAAATTCAAGTATGTGAAAGCAGAGCTGTCTGAAGCAGGAGCAGCCAGGAAGATGTAGCATTTGATGGCTTCTGTGACAACTAAAATGAAAATTTTCAAGCCAAAGTGAAGTTATCACTAATGGCCAGGTGAGTGTGGGATATGTCTGCCAGCTATAACACAGATAACTCAGAAAGTATGACAGGCTGAGGCAGCTTAAGCTTTTCCAAGCGCTTGCACAAGGATGCTCCAGATGTCCATGAACAGATTCCTTCATTCCCTCGTGAAGGGAAATCCAGCGTGAAAAGCTGGAGTCAGGCAGGGGAGGTCAGTGTCCAGTGCACTGCCCTTTTTAGCTCTCGTTCTGGATCAATCCTCTCACTTCTGGGCACAAGGCTCATTTCAGCTCTCACACCCCTGCATGCCAGACATGGGTGTATTTTGCTTCAGAGGGCGTAGTGAAGCTCGTGATATGTACAGGTTTGGAAAAGGCTGCTCTCGCAACCTGATGTACAGCAAACATTCTGCCAACTGGGCTTGCATGATCAGTGGTGTTTTTTCTGCCCCCAGCTCGCAGGTGGTGGGATGGAGGCACAGGGAGTGATTTCCTGCCCCAGTGCCACCCAGCAGTCCCCTGCAGTGATCCCAGTCACCACCTCCCCACATCTGGGGAATTTTTCCCCATGACCACAATACCCAGGGTCATTAAGAAAGGCATTTCTCAGTGATTTTTCCACTGCTCCTTGTGAAAGTGTCCCACAAGCAGGGCAATCAGGTAGTGTTTACATTATCTGGCCTTTGTTCTTGTGTCTTTAAAAAATAATTGTCTTTTCCATACCAAACAAGCACATTGTGACCTCTTTGCTGGTGAGACACAGACTGTGGTTGGAAGTGGCAAAAGACAGCTCTGGTAACTGCAACATCTTTTAAATGAGCCCCTGATGTTCTTAATGAAAAATTCATTTGGGTAGGTCAATACTCAGCTTTTTTGTTGTCCTACATCACACCAGGCTGCAGGTATTGTTTATCCCCAGAGGATTCCCACTGATGCAAAAGGCGTTAAAAATAAAAGCAATGTCTCTCTGAAAGTAAGACTTTCCCAACAGCTGTATCCTTCAAAGGCTTTGGCCTTTTCTTTCCCCTTACCCTCTCCCTAGGTAGCCCTCTGGGACCCACGGTTATGTGGGATGCCAACTGCTCACTATTCATCACAGCCCTGCTCTCCAAGGGCCCATTGACTCTCAATAATTTATCACTCGATGCTTTGTGTGCTCCTGCAGAAATAAATCAGGGCTGGGAGCACCAGATGCTCCCTCATCCCATCACACTGTGTTAATTTATTAAAAAGGGGTTTTCTCAGCCCAGCCGAGGGGTGCAGGGATCTCCTCCACGAGGAGCAGCGAGGACGGGGGTTAAGGTCTGCTGAGCCAAGTGCAAAGAGTGCTGAGAGAGAGAGGCTTCAGCGTGGAAGCTGAACTTGGAAACCCTGGCAGGGTGAGCAGGCTTTCCAAGCAGAGCTCGCTGGGACTGCGCTCCAAGAAAAATACATTTAGTCCTTAAATGTGTATTTTTCGTTCTGGGCTCACGGTCTCTTTTTGTTTCTTGGACTGGGTCTCGCACCCGGATACAGCAAGTAAATATCAAGCCATAAATCACAAATTCGATGCTTGCTTTTCTTTCTTCAAGGTTGTATAATATAATGGAAAAGATCAAGCAAATGCAAAGCTATTTTATGCTGCACATGCAGAGTGCAAAAGGCCCTGGGTCTCTTCCAATGACCCCACAAGAATGATAGGCCTCCTGCTAACACAGAGATCTGGTTTTCAGAGGCATCACACAAATCCTCTCATGGATTGAAGAGTTTCTCCTGTTCTTGTTTTCTTTAATGTTCTTGCAATACAGTTAATTTAACATATAATGACCCTTCATTCAAACCTTCTGCACATATATATTATGGCTGTTTCATCAAATGTGTCTCTGGCAGAACAGGAAACACATATTTCCTACATTCTCTCCCAGAGTCCTGAATGCATGTCAACAGCTTTTTGGTACTTATCACCTTTGGTCATTTCTCATCTCCCCTTCAGAGGGGGAGGACCATGCCTGCTAACACACAATCTTGCCTCTGACACTGGAGAACCATGCTGACTCCACCTGGAAGATGGAAGAGTGCTGGGAATTCTTGAAGCTCTGGGAGTTTGTCCTTGAAATCCAGCCTTACCAAGGTTGCACATTCTGTTCCAGCACTCCCTCATGCAGCAGGGCCTGAAATCACACCACTGCTGCTCTTATAAAATCACTTCCCAGTTACCTGGAAGAGCCAAACCAAGAACTGAGGTTCATCCTACCCCCCAAAACACTGTTCAGGGTAATTCCTCCTCTCTAGCACAGTGCCCATCACCCAGGAATGGTATAATGGGATAGGAGCATTGCCAGTTCTGCTGATGTATTGGCAGCCTCTCTGTGTCACTATAGGACAGGAAACAACACGAGCGCACACACCGCTGCTCTCAAGGTGAAGAAAAAGGGAAGTTTATTTTCTGACTCCAACATTTATAGTTTTCCAAAAGTGACAGTGGATTGGAGGGGGAAAGTGCCACCTCTCCAATGACACTGGACAAACCAACAGTCCATCAAATTTCTCTTCCTCCATAAAAGAGTGCAAAACAATAAGTTATTTACAGAAAGTGTGTAAGAAAGTTTGCTACAAGAATGTAAACATCAGAAGGCTTAGAAAATCTTAAAAAATCAGGGCGACACTCTCTGCTCATCTCCAAGCAAGTGAAAATGGGATTTTAGAGGATCATGTTTCTAAATGACAACTGGTTTTTGTGGTGACACCAAGAAAACTCTTCCCAGGTTTCAAGTCACTGCCACGCCTCTGCAGGGACTTCATAACTTTTACAGGAACGAGCTGGCAGGTGGGTTGTAAACCCCCATTTCTGCTTCCTTTCTCTCCTGCTCCTCAGAAGTTTCCATTTGCACTGATATTTTCCCAAACTTCTAAGCTAGGCAAAGATATCCAGTGTACATAACACTAGTCTAAAGAGCTAAAGCTTGCAATTGTTATGAGAAAGCATAAGCAAGAGATTATAATGGGAAATGTTGGGCAATGCTGTCTTTACTTAAGGCAAAATCCCCCGCTGGGCCTGCCACCAAGATTAGTTCCAGATTTCCTTAGGTTCTTGTGACATGCACAGGGCCTGTTCCAGGCCTGCTTAAGTGCTATCAGGTCTAATGCTTTCTTTCAAATCTCTCCTCCCTAGCATCAAGAGCATTATTCTGAGGAGATTTTTCCTGAAATCTTCATGAGACAACATTGGGAAATGCTGGTTAGTCAGTAAGACCATTGTTTATCCTCCTGGTAAAACACAGCTTCCTCTGAACCAGAACCCTCCTCTCCTTGAAGATAAGCAAATGTTAGAGAAATGACTGTAAATCATGAGATTTCTGGTTAAGGTTGCAGCAAAACTCCATTTGCATCTTAACTCTGTTTTCTCTCATTTACGGTCTCCTTCAAATGTCTTCTTTGGCACTGAAAACGTTTGTCTCAACCTAAAAGTGAACTTTGGAGAGGGGGAGTCTGAATAAAACCCCTACAGCTGTTTTTGAGTTATCCAGGAAGACAAAAATGCACATTTCCCAGTATAAACATTGCCTTGGTTTTATTTTGGGGCTTTTTGTTGTTTTGTTTTTTAAGGTCAAGGAGAACATTCCGTTTATTTAGAGTTAGACTGTTTTATTTTATTTTATTCAGAAATCAGCACAGCACATCTGTACTTCTTGGTGAGACAGAGGGACACAAGAGCTGCTCTGTGAGGCCAGAAGAAGGGTTGGTCCAACGCTGGGTCCTGTTCCTGACCATGGCTGGTAGCAGATGCTCAGAGCACAGCAAAGAGGAAACAGGACCAGTGCCATGGGGCCTTTCCTGGTGTCCCTGCTGTGCTCCCAGCACTCCATGATCACCAGGATTCCTGAGCTGGAGCTGCAATGCTGTGTTTGACAGTCACCAACAGCCTGGTTCTCTCTGAACCTGTCTAATTTGGAGCCCCTCTGCCCTCTTGGCCTTTGCAGAATCTTGTGGTGAGGGCACTGACACGAGGCAGCTCTGCTGTGAAATCAGAAAATCCTCACCCTCTTTTTAAACCTGATCATGTCCTTGGGAGACTCTTTGTTCTTACACTGAGAAACACTGAATAGGGTTTTTTCCCCTGAACAGGCCTTTTTCATAAGCTGTTCCATCACCCCTCTCATGCAAGCTTGGTCACAGCCCCCTTGTTCTTGTTTTAATTCTCTCTCTCTACCTCTGGCTCCCCCCTATTCATTTTAGGGTGGTTGAAGTGTCGCGTGGCTTGGGCTTATGATTCATATGACAATTTCCTCCCCTGGCAGTATCCAGTGCTTAATTTGACTATTTTTTCCTCCCATTGCTGAGTATCAGAACTCTGCTTTCAGAGAATTTTCCATCAATATTCCAAATTCTTTTCTAAAAGGCAGAGGCATGGTGACTGCCAGCTGCTGGCTGAGCTGTGGTCATTTCGTCACTTCTCCTCTGTTTCATTACTTTGCTCTTCCCAGCACTGGTTTTCTACTGGTATTTGATCTCCCAGTCACCCATTTGGGAGTGAGTGAGATTCTCCTGCAATTCTTTGCTGTTGACAGTTCTGAAGAGTTCTGCAGCTTCCACAAATGTCATTAGTTCACTGCTTGTCCCATCTTACAGACATTTAATTAACCCATTGGAGCATACCACACACATCTACACTGTTTTCTAGACTGCAGCAGCTCCATGAGGGAACTTCATCCCTTTTTCATCCACACTTTGGCTCCCCAATGTGCCTGGGGCAAAGTGTCAGTTTTGGAAAGCTGGATGTGCTTTATCAGTGATGCCTTGCTGAGGCACATCCTCACTGACCTCTACAGAGCCTGCCAACAGATTTGAAAAGCTGGATCTCCCCAATAAAAGCAACATTTCTTTCTTGCCACCATCTCTCATGCACACAGAATCCATCCGTGTCTGCCAGTTCTAATGTGTGACAGAATTTTCAATTCCATGACTGGCATAGAAGGTCAGCACATTAGTTTGTAGTTCTTAGGTTCATTCTTGAATTATTTCTAGTTATAGTTCTTATATATGGAATAAAATGTTCAAATGTGGGGTTTCATTAATAATTAAAAGGACAACAAATATTCCCTGTAGACAAGTTCAGTTATCTGCGATAATTTTCCTGTTAAAATTGCAGCTTCTTCCACAAATTGGGCCAAGGTATATCCACAATTAAAATACTTCGAAAGTTTTCCTTCTTCCTTGAATAAAGCATTGATTTCTGCAAAATGTGTGGAAAATTTTCCCCTGTAAAGTCCAATTTTTTGACAATTTTCACTCCTATAATCTCTTAAGTTTTCCTTCTTCCTTGAATAAAGCATCGATTTCTGCAAAATGCATGGAAAATTTTCCCCTCTAAACTCCAATTTTGTATTGACAATTTTCACTCCTGTAATCTCTTGTGGGTCAAACACAACATAAAACACCAACTGAACATTCAGACATTGTCACATTGTTTAGCATCTGCAATTAATGCTATGATCTGAGCTCATAGTTAGAGCCCTCCTACACTGGGAAATGCACTAGTGTTGTCTTGCCTCTAAAATTTCAGATATATGGGTGGAGTGGTTGATGCCCCAAGCCTTTCAGTGTCCAAGGGACATTCAGACAATGTCCTTAACCACATGATTTATCTTTTGGTCAGCTCTGAGGTGGTCAGGCAGTTGGACTAGAGGATCTTTGTAGGTCCCTTCCAATGGAAATTATTCCAGTCTAGTCTAGTCTAGTCTAGATCAGACCTTTCCCTGCGCACAGTCAATGCCTGGAATAATTATGCATATTTATTGATTTTTTTAGCATATTTTCCTTCAGCCTGATTATTCCCAGTTTTGCAAACCAGAAATTTGCATACTTTTCAAATGTAGTCAGATGTATAACATTGGGTAAAAATATGGAAGTCTATATTTGATGTGCCTGTGTGTCCTGTACACCCCAGCACATGTGTGAGTATGCAAAATACTCCAGGAGCATTCATGCAGACATTGGAGAGAATAAATGTACAAACAAATGTACATGTACAGGAGTTAAAGTTTGGGTATTTTTTCCCCTGAAAACTACTAAATAAAACCCAAAATGTAGAAGTTACCTATAGCAGCAAAGGCATCAAGTATTTAATCATGAACACAGCTACAAATATGAAAAAACTGCCTATGAAATTAATGCAACCTATCAGCTGCCTTAAAAAATAGACTCCCACTTAAATATTTTGCCCACCCAGGGCTTCATAGAGTATCACCATGGTACCACCCAGGCAAATAAAAGCAGATTAATGAAGGAAGTGTAGGTGCTTTCCCCTCGCTCCCTCCAAATTTGCAGCACCACTGCCCCGTGCAGTTCCAGGAGATAACACATCAGGGCTGTGCAGCTCTGCCTCTAGCCCTGAGTCAGCTCAGGGCTCTGTTTGTCTCTGGGTAATGTTAAATTTAGGGCCTGAGTTTGAGGACTACTCGTCTTCCCTGCTCAGCTCTCCCAGCTGCAATACATCACTGGCAGGCCAATACCCCAGCCCATGGGGGGGTGTCCCATGTGACACTCACTAATTCATAAATGAGAATGATATCTGAATGCATCACATTGCAGGGAAGAAAAACAAACCTTGTGGACTCTTATAAGGCTGTGATAGATTAGAATGTGCATGATACAAATATTTATCTTGCACCCTTATTACAAGTATTTCCTTTTTGCTGGTTAATTTAATTAAGAGGTGTCCCTTTGGATTAAAACTTTGTAAGATGGATATCTTTTTCTCCAAGCCATAATTCATTTTGAATGAAGAGAGGAAAACTCATAGCTCCTGAACTTATTAATAATGATCTGAATTAAAATACATTCCTGGCTTCCTTGAACACTTACGTATGTTACAGGATAGCTGGGAGGAGAAACAAGAGGGATTATTTTTGTTTTCATGAGGAGGACCTGATCCCAGAAACACTGCTGAACACGTATGATGAGGAGTTAGTCACAATGATTTCTTTGGCAAGGGAGAAAGAAGCAGAAACAAAAACAGCACTGACCCAACTTTCCATCAAAGCGGGGGTGGGGGATGAGAGCGCTGGTGTGGCATCATTCTTCTTTCTCTCCTGAAGCCCAGGATCCCACCTCACCCCAAAAAAACCTCCCTGGGCTTGGCAGCCTGTAGCTGTGCAGGATACCAAGGACAGGAGCCAGGAGAAATGGTCAAGCCTGCCAGGAGCAGCTCATGGCCCAGAGTTTGTCACTCTCCTGCACGGCCCTGGGAGAGGTGGGGACCTTCCTTGTGTCCCTTCTCTGCACATCATCACCCAGTGCAGCACACTGGGCCCCCAGGGAAGACAAAACCCACAGAAGAGCCCAGCTGGGAAGTTCTGGGGCCTCTGAAGACATGACCTGGGCTGTAGACCCAAAAGGAAAGAGGTAAAGATGAAGACACTGGAGAAGGAGATTTTCAGGGCTTCAGAGGGTCAGGGTTTTGCCTTGGGTGTCTGTGCTGACCTCAGATGTGCCACTCCAGCTCACAGGTGGGGAACCCTTCCTGACTTTGTTGGGTGTACCTCCAGGGCAACACGTGTGGATCCCAACCAAGCTCCTGCTGTGTCTGTGCAGAGACAACAGGCTCAGGGAGCAGCTTTGCTGGAAAAGAGGCATTACAGAGGGGTCACACCAAAACTGCAGCTGCTTTTCCAAAATCTCTGCTTTGCCTCTGCTCACAAAGCAATTCCTAGAACTGTCCATCAGAAAATTAGTCCCCAGCTCAGTCCCCACAGAGGGATGAGTGATCTTGTGCCTGATTCTCCCTTCGAGGTAGAGTTTAGACATACAAATGTTTGGGAGATGCAACTATTTTGAGAGGTCTCTTCTTCTACAAAGGTTTGTGTTTATGACATCCATCTCACCTCTGTGGCATCTGATGAGGGGTGATTTTAGTAACACTCAAAGTAGAATGATTGAAAAAGCCTTGTCATTTCCTTTCCTCTTTAGAGGAGAATTTTCTGATCAGTTTTGGGCATTGTGTCAATAAACCCTGTCACATTTCCTTTCATTACAGAGCCCACCATTACACTGTTAGCAGACTCATTAACAAGACAAGGGGCATCACTGTCAGAAGAAAAGGCTACTGAAATGTAAATACAAAGTCTAGCCAGACATCTCACTCATATAAGCTTGAACTTGACTCATTGCTGCAGGCATAATTGGAAGGGTTTCTCCACACATTATTCAAATTCACGTTGAAGCTGTTTTCCTTCCCACACCCCTCCAGCACCTGCAGAAACCTCTCTGCTGACCCTGAGACCCTTGGTGAGAATCAAGCCAGAGTGTTTGGTCAATGCCAGCTCTTACATCAGTGACTGGCACCCCTTCATGGCTCCCACGTCCCACTTTTAGAAGAATAATTACAGCAATGCTGTGAGTTGAATGACAAAACTCAAAGAAAAATGAACTTGAAGATGTTTCCCTAGCAACTGTGTGCAGCAGTGTTTCCACCAGGCCAACATTACAGCATCACTCTCACAAACTGAAAAAAAAACCAGACTGAAATCTTTACCACTTGAATGGCAAGTGCAGCCTGGCAAAGACCGAGCCCTCCTTGGTCACAGCAGCCAGGGCCCAATTCATAATGTGGCTTTCACCTTATGTTGAAAACAACTCAGGATAAGGAACAGCAACAGCTGTGAACAGAGGTTCAGAGAGCATAGCAACCTCATGAAAATAAAATTTAAAAAAAACCCTTAATTTCAGTTTTGTTAAAATAACTGTTGATTGTCCCTTTCACTTTCCATTCCTCATCCTTCTCACCACTACATCAGTGCAATTCCAGCACATGCTGTCTAATAAGTCACCTTTGGCCATCAGATTTTCTTGAAGCAGTGGCTGTGAGTTCCCAGAGGATGAGCCAAGGCTTACTCACCCAACTGTAATCATCTTTGTGCAGCCAGTCCTTCCCAGTCCTTCTTGCTCATCATTCCTAAAACCAACTCTTGGAAGCAACACATCCTGCTGCAACCCACCCCTGCTTTCCTGGCAGACTCAGGGGTCCCCATATTTCCTGCATCACCCATAGCAGATACAGTGAGGGATGCAAGCAGGAGGAGGGAACAGGTAACAATCCCATTACTATCCTAATAAACCCACCTGTCTTCTGTTTACCACCATCATTTTAACTGATGTAGTCCAGAACAAGGAAACCTTTTATGCTGACTCCTGCATTATTACCCTTCAGAAAGACAGTGACCATTTCACTCAAGGATGGTTTGAATATTTAGACACACAGATGACATCATATTTTTTAAATCTATTGGCAATTGTACATTATTTAATAGTTATACTCCTGAGATAAATGCAACTTTATACTGTATCATCCTGAAAATGATTTTTGCTCACCTGTGCTGAAAACCTTCTATTCCACAAATGTGGGATACAGCTTTTGGACCCTAAACATTCTGAAAATGTTCCCCAGAGGTGGAAAACTGATTGCTTTCTTTAGCTGATACATGGTCAGCATTACTGACATGTATTAAATCCAAAAACATGTCTCTTGCTCTATGATTTATAGCTTACCTCCTGCAAGAGGAGAGGCCTTTGGCACACTGAGCCTGAGATGCCTCAAATGCCACCAGTGGTACAATTTTATAAAAAGATTATGAGGGGAGGGAAGTGTTCATCAGCATCCACACATCAGTGGTGCAGCTCTGCCCCTGCTTGCTGAGTGTTAATGCTCATGCCACACGTGCTTTCCATAGCTCTCCATGTGCCTCCAGTGCCATGTGCCAAGAAAAGCTCAGCCTGGGGCTTTGCAGGGCAGGGCTCAACAGGCCCAGAGTACCTGAAAGCCTCAGCTGATGGAGCAGGAGGAAGACTGTGCACTCACACTTACCTATTGTAGCAACAGTGCCCTGAATGGGGAATAATTGCATTGACTCCATGATTGCAGGAGGCTGATCAATTGCTTTACTGCTACTACACTGTATTACACTATTAAGAAAAACTCACCGCCCTTGCCAGACAGTCACAACACACACGTGGGTCCAATTGGTCAATAAATCCAAAACACCATCACCAGAGTGCAATTAATAAACCACCCTTTGGAAAACAATGTCCATAACACATTCCACATGTGCGCAACAGCAGGTGCAGCAAGTGAAGATAAGAATTGTTTCTCATTTTCTCTGAGCTCTCTCACAGCTTCCCAGGAAAATCCTGGGAGAGAGCTCTGTCTCTTTCTGTTCAGGTGATGATATGTGATTACCCTCAAGAAAGGCAGTGCTGCCTCTTTTCCAGGGAAAGGGGGAGGTTTGTGCCACTGAGAGGAACAGCCCAGGAGAGAAAAAATTGATGCAAAAGCTGAGGCCTCTCCTTGGTGTGGAGGCAATCCTACAATTGCTGGGCTTGCTTTGGGACAACAGTCCCACATCAGCTCCTGAGCTGCACAGAGGGACCTGAGAGCCAGCAAGAACCACAGTCACCTGCAGATTTCAAAGGACAAGCTCCTAACCCTGCTCCTTGGTGGCTTTTCAGAGGACAGGTTGGAACTGGAGACTCCTCCACCCCTCTGGGCCCAGTCATGGCTTAGGCCTTCACCTCCTTCGGAGCCACCCACTAGTTTGGTTAAGGGGATGAGTGAATCTGTTACAAACACCCACACCTAAATATCTGTGTAATAAACACAGGCAGGAGACCTTTCTTCTTTTTAATGCCTTTATTAGAAGTGATCAGCTCAGGTGGGGAGAACACACGGGTCCACGCTGCCACTGCTTCCAGGAATGGCATAGAGGAGCAGGAAAACTGCAGCTGTGTCCGCTGGTCTGAGGGCAGAATTGGGGGTTCCCTCCTCACCAGAGCATCAGGAAATTCTCTTATTTTTGATTTTAATATTTGAGCTCCTCTGTCCAGCCAACATCCTTAGGTTAGGGTGAGGGGTAAAAAGGGTCATAGCAGATACTAGATTCTGTTCCTCATGTCTAGACATCACTTTGATTCATCCATTTCATGTTGGCTCGTTGTTTTTAGGGGTTTTTGACTAGGTTTGGTGAGGGGTTTCTCCTGTTGCATGCTGGTTCTGAGGTCATTTGCATGCTAACTCCGAGGTCTTCTCCTCTTCACCGTCTGGGTGCCATCCTCTAGGAAGCAGCAGGGGACAAAAAGGGGCAATTCTTAACCATCAACAACAGGTAGTTAACGAAAACAACAGGTGATTACAACAACAAACAGTTAGAACTCCACCCTGGCAGCAACTGGCCCGACCTGTGAACTCTGCAACCTTTTTAAAAAATGGGCAGCTTTTCTACTCATAACATCTGCAATACTGAATTTTGAGGTGTGATCTGCCAAGATCCCACCCAGTCGTGGGACCTGGCTGATGCAGCTGAAGCCTGTGGGCTATCCTGAAACAAGTCAGGGATTTTGAGTGCACGGGTAGGAATGCAGAAAAGCAATCGCCTTTTCCCAGAAAGTAAAGCCAGACCGTGTTCCCACAGGAAATCCTGCTCCTCTGTTTCACAGAAATCAATGGTGAAAGTGTTGGGGCCTCTGGAGTGACAGCTCAGGTCCTTCATGATTGTTTGCCTTCAAAAAGGAATTTTGCTTCATTAGGATGCTGAGTCTTTCTAATTCACATACTTGATTTGCTTCGGGTCTTGTGTTGTCTTCATTCCGTGCCTGACAACAGGGAGTCGAAGGGGCCAACAGGGAGCCAAAGGGGCATCTCTGAACCTGCTGTGACGCTGTGAAACTTTACTGAGGAGAGTTTAAATGGATTCTCGAGAATTGGCTGGGGGGAGAGAGTTCGTGGGATATTACAAGTGTGATGTGTGGGGTGAGAGGAGGCAGGCACATTCCCGATGGAGTGCCCTCTCTGTTTGATACCATTGTTATGGAAACGGGAAACTTCAGGAAGGCCAGTGGAATGGAAATGCCAGGAAGTCTAAGAGAGACCGTTTGCTCACTCCTTACCAGGCCCTGCAGAACAAAATGTCTGAGTTTCTGCCTTTTTGAGCTTTCCCGGGGTCCTGAAAGCCAAACTCCCTCGTAGGTGTAAAGGTCAGGAATCCAGCAGCAGGGAGGTGAGAGACACGAATCCCAGCAGTCACTTGAGATGCTTACTCTGGAAACAAACTCTCACAACAAAAGTGGCTGGAACAGGAGACCTGATGCAATGGCAAAACAGATGAAAACTGTGTGCTCCATCCCAGGGTGAGTTTCCTACTGGGAGAGGGAGTGCAGGAGCTGTGGCTCTGTGTGTTCCTCCAGCTTTTCACAACCACTTCAACCCAGATGGTGAATGAGAAAAATAAAAACTTCCTGCATTTTGATGAGCTTGAGCAATATGATTTTAACAACACAGGAAGAAATGTCCTTCAGCAGCAAAGCAAGACACCAGATAGACGTGGTGATTCCTTGCACATGGATTTGCTAAGCAGAACAGTGCCTTACACATTGCAAAATGAAGTTCTTTTGGACAAAGAAAAGTGCTTTTTTATGGAAATTAGTTAAATTAGTCACTACACCCAGTCCCAAATGGAAAGAGGCTCGAGCTACAAAAGCTCTGCTTGTACAAATGTCCAGACGAATTTCCTAAAATTCATTTAGCCATTAAAAAAAAAAAAAAAAAAAAAAAGCCAGCAGCAGAGAGGTTGAAAACTATGGACTCTAGGCACTTTAGTGAGGATTTTCCTTCCAAATGATAATAAATGTAATAAAAATAATTATAGAAAAGCGCACTGAAACCCAACTCTAGAGAAGATTTTGTTCCTATTTCTCTCGAGGGAGAGGCAGGGTGAGGACAGCACCAGGCTTTCAAATGCAATCCCTTCATGTAAATGAATTCCAACGGGAGCTCCTGCCCTTGCCTGCAGACAAAAGCAGAATGCATCACTGTTGCCAGACCACCTGGGACATGGGGAGGAGAGAAAATTTCCAGATGGGTTTTAAGACAATTCATTTATATTTATATAGCCAAAAAAATGTTGGGGTTTTTTTCTGCAATAGCATTTCCCTTTGCTCTATCCAGACCACCAAGAGAAGAGGGAGGCACAGAATTTCTATTGCATTAATAGTCCTGGTGTTTACAGTTTTGGCTTTTGTGAACTTGTGGGAGCTGTTTATTGAGTCATAAATTCTACTAATGGGAATATTATCTCTAAATTATAAAAGTACTGTAGTATTTGAGTTAGTTTAAAAAAAGGCTTAAAACAGATACACAGTTACAGTTCATCTCAATTACCAACATGATCCCATAATGGGAATTTAATTGCTAATTGCTGGCTTATATTGCAGAAGAAGTGCAATAACAACACACAATATATAGCCTATAAACATGTCCAGACAGTTCTATATCGCCTCCTTTCACTGCTACCTTCTTATATGGTTGGGGGGGAGGGGGGTTATTACAATGATTTAATTCCTAAATCCCTCAAATTAGGGATTTCTCTTTGTTAGGAAAGCATTTCCAGCAGGGCTTTGTGTGACAGATTTTAGCAAGCTGCCTGCACACACTTGGGTGGCTTTGAACAAACAGGACAGCCTTGTGCACATGCTTAAATACTTGGCTAAATCAGATTCTCAGAGAGCTCTAACAAAAGAAATTGTAGTTCCATTTAAGTCAACCCAGATACTCCTGTTTACCCAGCTGGGATGAAGTTTGAGCAACACCAACCAGGCAGAGTCAAGCCCAAGCACAGTCAGATCCACCTGATAAACACAGCACTGAATCTGCTCATCCTGAGCTCCAGAATATCCCAGGAGAGGCATCCTGTGCATGTTGGGTGTGGACTCTTGGTCTCATGAACTTGTGGTCTCACAGTCTCATGGACTCTGCCCATTCCACCCTGCCCAGCCCAGACTATCCACAGCTGTCCATCCTACACATCAGCCACAACGTGCCCACAGGCAGGGAGCAGTTAAGGTCACCCTGCTTGGCCTCAGAGCTCCTCGGACAATGCCAGTGGACCCCAAGGGTGGCACTCATCTCCCCAGCAGCAATGCAAACATCTGCATTTAACCGGTTGTTCCAATCCCTTTGTCAGAGCGTTGGGATGGAGACAGAGAGATCTCTGCAGCCAGGTCGTGGAATTTGTGGTTTATTGCAAAGGGCCTGGGGGCAGGGCCCTGCTGGGAGCTGCCAGCCACAGCTTGGAGCAGGCCTGAGAGAAGAGGGGAAGAGAGGATGAGGGGGTAAGAGAGTAACAGGGTAAGAGTGTAAGGGAGTAAAAAAGGTAAGAGCGTAAAAGGGTAAGAGAGCGAAGTTCCCATTACAATACAATAAATCTCTTTCTGTGTTGAATATTCTAATTCTCACTGACCAATCTAGTACAAGATACAAATCCTATAGCATTTACATACAGCCTATAAGAATCATTACATTACCAGACTGTGTTACATTTTAAACCTTAAAACTCCTCTTTGGACCCCTTCTGCCAAGCTAGTGGGGTCTGCTCTGACCCTTGGACCTGTCTGCAAGCAGAGGGTGTTGTTTCATCAAAAGGGGATTCCCTTCAGCCAGCCACACCATTGTTTTCCAGTTGTTCAGTAACTAAGGGATCTCAAAGCTTGCTTTCATTTCAATCTCGCTTATAGTTTCCATATTCTCAAAATCTTTTGCCAGGCAATCATATTTATAAGGCTTTCCTGTTTCATCTTCCCCAACACCCTTCAGTTGGTGCAGAGGGATGGGCAGGGAAATCAGGCATCCTCTGAATATTCCTGTGGGCTGGTCACTGCCTAGAGGTGCTGATTTCCCTTCCATCAGCAGTGAGGGATCCAGAGAGCAAGGGCAGGTGCAGACACTGCACTGCTGACATCTGAGAGCAGGGGACATGAGTGTCACCCAGAAACATTCTAATTTGGAGATGGCCTTGTCCCACCTGCAGCATGGCAGCTCTGCAAAGGATCTTCCTCTTGTCCTCCAAGGCAATGCTATCCTGACAGATTTGCTTTGGAAGTGGGAGTTTGTCAAGTGCTGTCAGGTGATACAGTGAATTTTGTGCTGTTGCAGATCATCCCACCATGCTGCTTGCCAGGGGTATGCATCAGGTTTCCGGCAGGTTTGTGAATCAGCTCCTTTACTTCTCTTTGTTCATAGTTCTAAATATGAAACTATCCTGATGAAAGAGGAGAGCAGAGAGGACAGATGGCTGGGGTGAAGGGCAGATGAGGATAGCTCATTCATTTGTGTGTAATACATACCAGAAGAAACTTCCAGATGATTCAGAAATGACCAGAGGAATGTGAAGAGGAAGAGTTCATTTAATCAATCCATAACCTTAATATATTATAGCTGTATTAACTTCCTAATATTGATTATGATTCATAGTTTTAAACATTGGAAACTGGCAGGGATGTGGATCTTCCCCAAACATCTGTCTGTCTTCTTTGACCATTGCAAATCAGGAGTGCTGCTTTTGTCTGGGTCTGAGTCACTCCCCCAAACAAACTACAAGAAGAAACTGGTTTAGAGCAAAGAGTAAATTTTAAAAAGTCTTTTTTCCAGGTAGTTTTCTCTTAAATGTTATCTATATGGCCCTCTAAAACCTAAAAATAATTTAAAAAATCTGACTGAGCTCAGATTGTGATACTTTTTTCCTCCTGATGTTGTAAATTCTTCACAAACAAGCCATTATTCTGCCTTTCTCATTGTACTGCAGCTTGATGGTTGAACAGCCTTGAAGAGAAAGAAATTCTCACGTAATCATACAATAGTTCAGTTACTGAGGGTACAGGACATTATTGCTTAAAGAACTGACGTTTCCTTCCATGACACTGAACTACAAAATGTTAGAAACTGGAAAATTCTTCTCTTGGTTCCATGTCTCAAAGAGAAACACTTAGAAGGGCCTAGCAAGCACACACCTGGTGAATTACTGCTAATGATACAAGGACTGCTGTCCTCTGAGTGCAGTCAAGCAACTGAAAACATCCAGTATTTTGGTTGTTGTGGAATTAGGATCCTTGCAGCTTTCCCACAGCAAGTTTTCCTTTGGGAGGCAGAGATGTCTCCTGGCCTAAAAGGGCAAAACAGAGAGAGCAAACACAGGAGCCAACTCAGCCCAAACTTTTTCCATGAAGTAGGATGAACTCACACCAGCACATGAGAAACAAATGCAGGACGATTTTCATCCTTTCATTTATGCAGATGAACACCTCTGCCTGATGTTGGTGCAAGTGGCTCTTCCTGGAAAAATACAGTAGCTGGCTGTATGATGAAGAAAATATTTGCCTGGTGAGGAACACCCGTGTCTTGCCTGCTGCCACATTTCTCCTCACAGAAAAAAGCAAGGCACAACTCTTCCCAAGGATTTCTGAGGTTCACATTCTCTGAACCTCAGAGAAAGGGAAAACACAACTCTTATCACTTGCTGTGCCTGTGTTGTGCCAAAGTAGAATGCAATATGGAGATTGTTTATCCAAAGTGAGGATGTTGTGTTTGTGAGAGTGTGTGCGTGTGTCGGGATTGTCAGGTGACAGTCACGAGATTCTGTGCAGTGTGAGCGTTGTGTGCAGGGTTGAGTGCTTGGCAAATTCAGTTTTAGATGTATGGAATAATATGGTATAATAAAGTAATTAATTAGCTTTCTGATATCCATGGAGTCAGAGGCATCATTCTCTCTCGCTCACCAACGTTGGAGTCGCCATTGATTCACAATATCTTGCCCAGAGCAGATGCCCAACGTCCAAGGAGACCTAACTGCAGGTAACAGCCCAGGCACTCTGAACCAACCTGTTTGCAGCCATTTCCTTGCCAGCAGCAGCAGCAGCTATCCCAGAGAACTTGGAGCCTCCTCTTCCCAAATGCCAGGCTGAGGAAGCAAACATTAACACTGAGCACACAGGGGGGTGAGCGGGGCTGTAACGTGAATCCCTGAGCTCCTGCCGGCCCAGTGCAGATATCTGAGGAAAGGAGATACCCCTGGCTGCCCTGCAGAGATCCAGGGCTGAGATTAATGGCAACTGCGGGGGCTGCCTTCCCCTGTGCCAGGCGTGCTTTAAAGCCGTGGCCTCCTGCCATCTCGAAACATAACCCTGTGGTATTGTCTTCATTCAGGCCCCTCATCAGCAATGTGAAAAGAGAGAAGAAGCTGGTGGCAGGATTAGAGGAGAGGTTGAAATATTCTGGGCAGCATATGCTGTAAGTCACATTATACAAAGAGGATTATTGGGCTGTTCATTGGCCAGAGCTTTCCATTCTGGAAGCACTGCTGCTTGTCAGAGAGAAAACCTGGTGAAAAGTGTTTACAGAATGTTGGACTACAGTGTATGACACACTGAGCACAGTGACAAGCAATGAAAATATTTTTCAGGCCCTCTCCTAGGAGATTGTTTTGTATTTGTCAGGGTTATGCAAGATGCATGGGAAAAAGGGAAAACCAGAAGTGAGACTAATAATTCAGAATGGTATCATAAACCTCCTAAAATTACCAATGTCAGATGAACCCATCTCAACCTTAAAACTGAGTACATCAGTCTTGGAAGGCAGTTTGAGACTCTCATTGTTCTAGAAGTAAGAAACCACCTTCTGTTGTCCAGGTTTAATTTATTCATGGCAAATTATACCCATTTTTTCCTTAAGACTATCAATGTTCTTACCTAAACCAGATAATTTTCTTCACCTGACACCAATGTATTTACAGAGAAAGGATATTCATTCAATCTGAGCCTTCATTTTATTACACTGAATAAATTATGCTCCTTCAGTCACCTTTCTTATCTACATTCTCTTGGTCACCTCTCCAGCTCTTCTCTGCACTGGTTCCAGTTTACAGTCCCCTTTCTTGACCATGACCAGACAAGACCAAACCATGACTGAATAGATCTATGAACACGGTTCCACATTAAATTATAAAATATTATATTTCTTGAACTGTTTTTTCTTTTAAAAATGCTCCTTTTGTCTCATACACATAAAGAGAAACAAACTAAAGTGAATTTATTTTCTCTAGAAGCTACTTGAGAGGTTTTCAATGTTCAGAGTCTTCTCTTCTTGGAAACCCTCAGCTGTACAAGATTTCCACAACTGAAAGAAATCCTTCTGAAGTCTTGGGAACATTAAAAACTTACAAAGAAAACTGCATTCATTTAGAATCAATCTCAGTCTTGGTGGCATGTTATAAAAATATGCAGCTTTCACCAAACTGGCTTCAAAGACAAATTGTTGTTTTAGGTCCTGACACTGTCCCTGTGGTCAGATATATCTTGTCATATAAGGAACCATTTTCCTCTTTTGGATCAAAAAACAATTCATAGTCTTTTCTACTACTTGGAGCACTTTAGTATTTTTGCCTTTTTCATTTTGAGCCTCTGGATACAGACACTCCTTGCCCATTTTATTGCTACCCCTCCTCAGCAGCCACATTATAATTATGCCTTGTCTCAAGACCTTTTTTGCTGCAAAAAAGGCAAAGAGCTTTCAAAAGCTTTATATTTTGCCATATGGTAAAAAAGAATAAGAATTTCTTTTACATTATTATGCAAAGGTGTAGGAAGATTTTTCTATATGGAATCATAATTGTAAGAGGGATCTCCAAGTTCCCAAAAAATTACTGTTGTCTCTCCCTCAGTTTGGGGATTTAGATACATTGAATTCTCATCTTTCTAAATCAAACAATTCCTTCCCAAAACTGTCATTTCAGATTAAAGAAAAAACAGGGCTCTAAGTCTTCCCAAGCACCAGAAGAGGTGCACTGACTCACACCTCTTCCCCTTCCCCAGTGGAATCTCGTGGATGAATCAGCTCCACCTTCACCTCAGCTCTTCCATTCTTCAGAGCGGGGTAATTGCTTCTCTCACAAAAGCACAAAGTAAATCCAGAGCTAATTATGGCTTTGAGCTGGTATAAGCTTAAAAATATACAAAAATGCTAATGGGAACTCCATTAAGCCATGAAGAAAGAGAAGGGCATCAGTGAATTTTCAAAGGGCAAGTACATTTCTGCTGCAAGAATGCTGCACGCTGAAATTGCACTGAAATGCCTTCTCTTCAGACATGTTCCACCCAAGTAAAACTGGGTGGGACTAACCTGAGTCACATCTAAAACAAAAAGCAAGAACTGACAGCTTCTGTGCCGTGCCTGCAAAACATTTGCTTCCACTTTGGAAGGCTATAATTATCTCTGATACCAGAACAGCTTTATAGTGTGCAAAAACCTTGCTGGCATTTCCTCCACAAAATAACCAACTTTGACATGAACAGCACTTGAGCATCACCAGGGGGATAGAGCAAAACCACAGATAAGAGCTGCAGAGCAAGGGAGGAAACGTGAATGGAATGGCATTATTGTGCTAACACAGTCAAACCCAATTCTGAGAGGTCATCCAACAAGGTTTGTTCTCAGAACAAAGCAGGGTCAGTCAGATTTTGCAGTGTTTGACTCAAAGATTTCTCAATACTCACAAATTCTCCATGCAACCAGGCAGAGATTAGAGGATCTAGTTTTAATTATGCTTGTATAAGTGTGACAGAGTGCTGTTGATTTAGAAAGAGTTCCAAAAACATACAAGTATACATCTCTGTTGGAACAAGAAATTAAATGCTATATCTGCTTTTTTCTCATTATACAAGAAATTTTTTTGGTATCTTTCTAAGTAATCTTCAGAGGTGAAGCACCAATCTTAAATCAGTGCCTTGCACAGATGAGATTATTCTTCTTTGCCAAAGAGATCATCCAGAAGAGGAGGGTATTTGATCCCAGTCACAGGAGGGGATCGTGGTAGCTGGTTCCAGATATCTTCCCTCTGAAATTAGTAACCCAGAGAAATCTTAGTATAAAGTAATGAAAACAGGAATCATTACAAGCTGGTCAACATAAGATTGAATGAGCTGCTTCAATTCCACAGACAAATCTGTGAAAAATTTGGTCTTTATATAGGACATCTTCTTAAAAGATTACAACGTGCACATTCTTGAATGTTACAAAATATTTTATTCAAAATATTTTCTATTACTAGCCCTTTTGCAGATTTTTTAAATTAAATAATGCTACCTTTTCTTCATTAAAATTCTTATGCTTCAAATTCATGTCTCAACACAAAAATCATACAAAATAATGAGATAAAGAGACAGAATAAAAAAGAAAGCCAGCTAAACAAGCACAGCTCTGCTGCTGAAATCTGTCAAATACAGGTACTGTAGCCTCAAAATACTGCTATTCATTCATGGTAAATCATGCACAGAATGACAATTGAATTCTAAAGCTGAACAAGATTTAAAACTTTTCCTATCTCTGATTTATTTTCCATTATATAGTTACCTCTCTTAATATATTAAATATTTAATTATTGCTTAAGCAATAATTCTTCTGTAAAAACAAAGAATAAGCAATAATTCTTCTGTAAAAACAAAGAATACCCCCTCAACAAAGCCTAATCAACGCCATGATTCTCAGGACTGCTGTATAAAACATGTGCAAGGGTTTTGATTTTATCTGTACAAGACAGAAAAATTCTTCACAAAGACAAAGCAAAAATAATCAACCATGCTGAACCATGCTCTCCAAAGCAGAGCAAACCAACAGCCCTGGGCCCTGGTTAGACACCACCAACAGTCTGAGATGCTACAGAAGGCAGGAGTGAGGAGTCAGAGCACAGTGCCTGAGGAATACTGGTTTAAACTATGCCATGAGTGAGCTTGAATTTAAAGGAATGCTGTGTTTCTAAATGGTCTGAACACAATCAAACATATTCTGTACAACACATTGGCCAGGCTAGAACAGCAAAATGATGTGTTGGCAGAAGTCTTTGGATTTATTTGCTACAAAGTATTTAAAATTCAGCATAATTGCCTTATGGACCTTCTATTTTAAAATGTTCCACTCAGCACAAGATGGCAAGATCAGATTAGTCTCTGCAGTTTGTTGATACTGCATTTTTTTTTACCCTAAGTAGCAGGCTGAAGACATACAAAGTTTATCCATTGTCTCTTCTCTCTGTGCACGTCTACCAGAGATATGGTGTGCTATGTACAGGTTCCTGAGGAGTTATACAAAATGCAGAGCTATTTTCTGCATATGTGTCAGTGGAGCTTAAAGTATTTTCTGTCTACCTCAGCAAGTGAACAGAGCATTTGACATGTGACAATGATATTTGTGGGGAAAGGAGTACTCATGCCCATTGTCCATGGATAAGTACACCTGCTTCCCCTTCTCTTTTATTCTTCTATAAAATGTCCCAGAGATGTGATACCTACTAGGCACCCTCCTCATCCCTGTCTGACTTCTGTGCTTCACCCTAAACCTCCCTATTAAATCTGTTAAAAAATAATTACTTAAAGAAAACAGGTACAAATACACAAATAGGAAAAAATACTGTAGTGTGTTGGCTAAGGCAGTCATGTTAAAGTTGGAGAAATTATATTGAGACTGTTTTTTTACCTTGGGTTGCTCCTTTTCCTCCACAAAAGGACGGACTTGATTCTCTCTCCAGTTCAGTGCATGAACAAACTTTTTATAGTCTACCTGCTTTTGGTTATCTTCAAACCTGAGCAGAATATCCACAAGATGACTCAAGGTTAAAGGGAATTTTTAACAAAGTTATGTCATGTTATCTACAGCATACTAATCATTGCCTTTGGGATAATAACTTTTATACCACTTTATACTCAAACGCTGGCAGGAGTGAAAAAAAAAAGAACAAAATGTCAAGAACACCTATATTATACATTCTTTTCCATATTCTTACACCTTATTATTGTCTCTTATAGTAGAATTCAACTTCTTCAAGCTTTACTTCATTTCAGCTATTTTCATTTTAGTTTTGAAGCACTGCCCAACCTTTTCCAATACTGATCTCACAGCTTTTGACAAACATAGAGTTAGGATGACCAGTATATGATTCCTTTGTGTAGAAAAAAACAGAATTACACAGGAAACCTGTTCTGCAACACAACTGACCTGCTCTATTATGATTTCTACAATCCTCTCCTGAAAATAAGTAATCCTTCAAAAATGCTGTTTGCACACACCTTGGGATCAATTTGCAATTGACAAACAGACAGCTCACTAATGTATCAAATAATAGCCAGATTTTAAAATAATTTGGTAACAGGTTTATGGCATTGTTCTTTATTTCTACGGACAAATAGATATATTTGTATCAGTTGTGGCTGTCCCCTAAATGCATATAGATGCTGCCAGCAGATACATATGCCAGAAGATATATATGCTGCCAGCTAAGGTCTACAGGTCTATAAGTACATGTGGAAAATGCTATTTCCCTCCCTCAGATTTCTAAAATCTTTACCCTGCACTAATAAGCCACACGGGAATAGATTTATAAGTAATTTCATCCTTCTGCCATTGATTTGGATGAAGCAGCTTCAGAAATAAAAGTCCTCAGTTCAGCAGAACACTGAGGTGACTCTTGGGAACCACTGTTCTTCCAATGTCACCAGCCAGATGTTGAAAGATACCTTTGGGCTGAAGCTTGAAAAGAACAGCTGGAATGCTCTGCCATAAATACAGCACTGGCAGCTTCTGAAGGACACCTGTCTCACCAACACCTCCCACCTGCAAAAGGGACCCAGTTTGGGTAGAAAAACATAGCCTGGAAGTGTCTGTGCTTCACTGGGGTCCCTGGAGAACACAGACACCCAGCAAGGCTCAGTATCTCTTACCTGGTGGGAGACACCAGGTTAAACAATTCTGCCCTGCCATCTGCTGAGACAAAAACCACTGCACAGGAAACAAGTATTGCAAAAAATCTTTTTGCCTTGTCCTTAATAAAATAGCAGTGCACAAAACACAGGCCTTAAAACCCTTCAATGACCACAGAGGGTTCTAACAAAAATTAAGCATGAAGGCACTTTAAGGGAGAATTTACAGCACAAATTTGGAAAACAATACCGGAGGAGAAATAGATCTGGTGACAAAAATAAACTGCAATAAACTGCAACTCATCCTTTCCTACTCCTCCCCCCCACACCTTTAATTTAATAGTGAGCAGGAAAGATAACAATAAAATAAAATCAGAGCCATAAACAGAGATGGCAGCGATAAACTGGAATGTTAAGTACAGTGAGTTATGCTGAAGATGAAAGCAAAGTCAGAAAAGAATGCTACTGCTACCAGAATTAAATGAGTCTGAAACACTGCCATGAGAAACCCTCCTATGACAGCCTGCTTCTTCACCACAGTTCACATGCAAGTTAACATTTCCACAAAGCCTTACTTTTGGGGAATATATCCAACACACAAGAAAATTTCTATTCTCTCTTCCAGTGGGTTCTTAGTTTCAGGTTTTTGGGGTTTTTTTTTTGCAGGTGGCAATATGGAAGACAAAGCGTTTTTCATTAGATGTAATAAGACAATCAAAAAGCTTATGTCTCTTGGAAAAATAATGCCAGACAGATTGGAATTTCAGAACAATCAAGACAAATGATTTTTTTCTTCTACTACTATGCAGTTACCTTTTGCTCATTGTGGAAAGGCAGAAGATTAATTCTATCACCAAGATGCTGAGCTGTATAAGCAGGATTTTTAAACAAAGACCAAGTGAAGGTGTGTAACTATTTAAACTTTCTGTTGAGGAAAGCATTGCTTCTGCTTTTGACAAACATTTACAAGGAGAAAAGTCCTTTGATGTGACAGCACTAGTGAGCTGAGATGACAATATGGGTTTGAAATTATCCATAACCAAGAATTTTAACATGGGCAGAGGAAATGGGATTCCTAAATCTCATCATTAAATAGCTACAGAAAGCATCTTAAAATACTACTCTAGAAAAACCCAGAAAGAAAAAATAAATCTACTCTTTAGATCTTTTTACTGCTGTGACTTATTGTATCAATCTACTAAAAGCAGACACTAGAGATTTGGCACAGAGCATCCAGATGGACTGGGGAGATGTTATCAATTTGTGCATTATTAGGACAGAGATGTCATACATTTCAGTGGCTGGAGTTAATAATGCTGAGACAGTGCTCTTCAGAAAAGGAAATTAGATTTGTCTTATCAAGAAGATGTGCCAAAGATAGCTTTAAACCACCCTTCTCTTCAGTTTTTCCCTGTTACTTCACCAATGCATGGGATTTTAGACTATGAAAGTCCCTGCTCCATCCCTATCACAGTCTGCAGAGCTTTTTATTTTCTTTATCATTACAGAAATAATCACACATTTCTGCTTATAAAAATACATTCATAACTAAATACTCCAGATAGTGAAAAATCTGGTCAAATCACATTATGATCATTGCTGAGGATGCTTTGGTGAATAAAAGTTACTTACTAATATTTTTTTCTTTCCCATCAAGAAATCTATACCTCAAAGATTTATGTGAAAATTTAATGTATGTGCAGAGTTTTTTTAATTCCTTCATTTCAAACAACATTTATTAACAAGTTAATCTGGTAATAACAGAGCAGAAGCATCTGCTGCTTTAACCTTAGAGAAAATGTTGAGATTCTTCAGCCTGTTTGATACTCTCTGTGCAATACAGTTCTACAGGGACTAGATTGCCAGAGGTGTACACCTAAATTGTCATAAACTGCTCATAATTAAAGGATTTAAACCAGCAAGCACAACAAGTCACTATTAAATAATAATGGCTACCATCTCCTTTTTTTAAAATTTATATTTATACTACATTTACTCACATCTTGAACAACCATGAATTGAACCATCAACTCCTCAGCAAACTAACAGGAATAATTTGTCTTAAGAGATTAGAATATGAATTCTAGAGCTCCTTTTAATCACAAATGGCATAAGGAGTCTCAGGCACCAAAGGTAACAAGAAGGAAGCAGGAGAAAGATCTTGTGATCATTTCTACTGCTGCTCCTGCTACTGGACACTAGCTGTAGTAGGAAAAGAGGGTTTCTTCCTGAAAG
This sequence comes from Geospiza fortis, assembly GCF_000277835.1. Lineage (NCBI taxonomy): Eukaryota > Metazoa > Chordata > Aves > Passeriformes > Thraupidae > Geospiza > Geospiza fortis. Next base: position 598,289 of record NW_005054563.1, on the reverse strand, counting down.
AAATAAGTCAGCCTTAAAAAAAAAAAACATTGCAGGTAGGAAACCAGGTAAAAAAACTGTTACCCAAAGTTAATCTGGTAATAACAGAGCAGAAGCATCTGCTGCTTTAACCTTAGAGAAAATGTTGAGATTCTTCAGCCTGTTTGATACTCTCTGTGCAATACAGTTCTACAGGGACTAGATTGCCAGAGGTGTACACCTAAATTGTCATAAACTGCTCATAATTAAAGGATTTAAACCAGCAAGCACAACAAGTCACTATTAAATAATAATGGCTACCATCTCCTTTTTTTAAAATTTATATTTATACTACATTTACTCACATCTTGAACAACCATGAATTGAACCATCAGCTCCTCAACAAACTGAATAACAGGAATAATTTGTCTTAAGAGATTAAAATATGAATTCTAGAGCTCCTTTTAATCACAAATGGCATAAGGAGTCTCAGGCACCAAAGGTAACAAGAAGGAACCAGGAGAAAGATCTTGTGATCATTTCCACTGCTGCTCCTGCTACTGGACACTAGCTGTAGTAGGAAAAGAGGGTTTCTTCCTGAAAGAAATAAGTCAGCCTTAAAAAAAAAAAACATTGCAGGTAGGAAACCAGGTAAAAAAACTGTTACCCAGCCACAATCCTGGGGAAAACTGAGCAGGCAGGAGTGGCCTGGCCTGACCTGGAAGTGAATTGAGAACTGGGATCACCATGTAGGAGGCCCTCTGTCATCAGGCACTGCTACCTGAGGGACTGGAGAGTCTCCTTTTCAGAACAACAAGCACCTTTCAAACAGGTTCCCCTCAGCAGTGTAGAGAGGTGAAAAAAGACTCAGCTACTTTTAACAGAAATTAAAAAACATAATTTAAAAAACTAGGGACCTACAATTAACAACTGAATTAATACAGAATAATCAGCATGTAATGCTTGTAAACTTGTCATCCATTCTTTCTCCTCTCAATTTTTCCCTTCCTTAGCTACCAGCTGTTTATAAATCCTCCAGGGAAAGACTGCTTCTTTTTAAGTTCTTGTTAGCATCAATTTGGCATTGTAGAAAATAAAAATAACAGAAAAACCCCCTAAACTCATTACTTAAGCACTTTGCAAAATTTATTTATTAAACAAACTGTAATTGTTCATTATGCCTGCATAAATTTAGAGACATGTTTATAATGACTACTGTAGTTTTCTGGCAGAAACAACTGTGTACTGTCTCCATTTTTTAATACAATGTGATTAATTCTGTATTGTTCTGTGATTAAAAAGGTGAGAAAATGCTGATGGACAAAGCAAATACTTTTTAACATGCCAGCTCAGGTAAATTGGAAAAACGTTCACATTGTTGGGTACCCAAATCCTACTATTTCAACATCCCACAATTAAAAATATAAATTTACACTAGATGGACAATATGAAAAGGTCTTATGAAACCCCAATTTTTGTGCTAAGTCTCCCTTCACTCCATGGTAACTGAGTGGTCTTTGGGTACAGTAAACAAAGTTCTGGGTCATTTGGAGGTGACCACAAAATTAGACAGCAATTTCTAGTCTCATCTCATGCTTGTAATAAGTGACAGATCATTGCAGTATAATTTCCAAATGTAAATAATAAATACTTTAAGAGTACTACCTTTCAAATTGGAAAAATAGAGTCCTTAAGTCCTGGAGAAAGTCTTTGCCACCTAATCTCAGATAGCAAAGCTGAATAAACACAGAGCTTCAGCCTTCAACTATTATCTGATCACATTGTCCAGCATCATTTTATAGCTGAATGGGGTCCAGCTAGTGCATTAGCTATATATACTGATTTTGTGGGAATCAGTCCAGCAGCTTTTATTGTTCCACTTTCTTCCTTCATAAATAAAGATTCACAGACCACCACCACCACTTGTTTTAGAAATATCAGTGGATACAAAACTACATGGTTCCTCATAAAGATAAAACAAAAAAAAACCAAAAAAAACAAGGAAAGAATACTGGAATACTGTTGACAAACTTGGCCCATACTGAATTGCAAACTCCACAGGAATGAGACTGCTCATCATTAACAATAAACCTGCCTGTTTCATGATTCTTCAGTGTTGCAAAAAACTAAAGAAAGCAGAAAGAAAGGAAAAATTTAAATCTCATTAAGATGACTCACCTCCTCGATTTACCGACTACTAGAAATTAGGTCCTATTTAAATAAAGTTCAAAAAAATATTTCCCTGGCTCTGCACACTCACAAAACAACAAACTTCCCAAGCAGTGCCAAGTGCAGACATGATGAAGAATGTGACAATTCCTCATTACCTGCAGTGCTGTGACACCACTTAAACTGCCGCCTTTGAAGCAGCTGATGCTGTAATTTAGAATTGCCTTACACAAGGCTCTCTGTCAAATGCAGCATTTCCCACACTGATTTCTGAGGCCCAGCTTCACACCATTCTCATTTACCTTTCTCATACAGAAATCTATAATACAGGCTGGCCTCAGCCCCTTCAGAAACTAAGGAAAATGGATGGAAATTTGGAAATGCAGCTCTGATGCAGGCTGAGAAGATAACTCTCTCCTCCACCACCTACAGAAAGAACCTACAGCAGCTGAAACCTCATCCTGTCATGGGTACCTTGCTAAAGTTGGGTGAAATCCAGCCCTTGATCTCCTCCCTGTGTTCTAAGCTTATCTTGAATTTTTATTATAGTGTACTGGGCTTTTTCTTTTTACCTGCCTACACTCACTCCTTAGGAAAGCAGAGGTTCAGGGCACTGAAGTTTTCCCTGGTATAAATTCACAAACAATAAACATGTCCCTAGAGCCCAGGATGTGTCAGGCTTGTCTGCTTGTTATCAGAACTGAGTTAGTACATAAAGGAAAACTTCCAGTGCCTTGCTGTGCATCTATTCAAGTTCAGCCCTTAAGCAATGGAATCTGTGAGAACCTCTTGTGTAACCTGAAATTGTCAATTGTCCTTCAACAATTGTGTTGGGCAGCTTGGTGGGAGTTCTAAAACGTCACTTGTAGATTACTGTTAAAATTCAGACATTTCTGAAGACTAATGCTTATAACTCAGTGTCAAAAGTGAGGAACAGCAGCACAAATAAGCTTTATCAATATGGATTCCACATTTCTGCCTGACAAGGGTGTTTTCATGATTTACTAAACCCAGATGCTTCATTTGCAACTCCTCCTGAAATCAAGAAGTATATTTACCTGAAGACAAGACCTGTTCCTGTTTTTAACACACTCTGAAAGCACAGACAAAACATGTGATTTAAGGATTTCCCTCAAGGGAAAGAAGAAACCAGCAAGTATGCATTTAAACCTATTACCAGAAAATCTGGCCAGGAAAATCAAACTCAACAAGACATGAGTGTTCAGAGCACCACAGCTTACTGTGAACTCTAATCTTCAATACCAGTGCACTAAATAGTAGTTCTTTTCACTTCTATTCCCATTAATACAGCTAGCAAAGCAGTTTGTCTCAAAAAAGCTAAATGTGCTATGGAAAAGTACCAAAGCCATGCCAACACTCCTTTTCCTTTTTAAAAATGGCAATAAAATATGTTTCAGGTGAGATTAACAGGAGTAGCAAACCAATTTTGTTTACTACTGATGCTGTCAACTTGATAAGGACACTTCATTGTATTCATGTTAGCGTGTTCCCTGGAACTCACATAAGATTGTTTTCATAAGATTATTGTTTTTACCTCACATCTATACACAGGAACAACTAAAGCAAAAAAGTGAATCTTATTGAAAATGATAAGTATCAGTAACTGACTCTGGAAGGATGAATTCCAGAGAATTCTGTCAAACCCCAGATTTACTATGTCAGGCAAAATGAAGAGAAGTTGCTAAGATGGATGCATCTCAGTTGATTATAAATATTCTATAAATAGGGAAGTCTCTGTGTAGGAACAAAATCTGCATCATTAAATGATTCATATTAGATAAATGAGAAATTCTGAAGATTTGTGTCTGCAGCAGATTTTTAGCATTGATTTGCACCCATGCATGCAGGTCACCCTCTCTGCCCTTAAGTTACCTGGCCAGTAAAGTTTCTAGAAGATCATCAGGAAGTGGCAACTTAAAGGATTTTAAAATAGTCCTGCAGGTCTCATTGGGCAACAATCCACACCTGCACATAAGAAAGAGAGGGATAGAAATATACATTAGGTATTTTCCAGGTTTACTTCAAGTGAATGTTTCTGTGCATAGGAAAATGGGTGAGGAACATCAGGATAGAGAAAAAGACAACAAAGTTTTACGAAATTTTGCTACTACGAAGCTGAGAAACTTGAAGGCCACATTGTAGCCTTTCTCATACTGAGATCCTCAGTGATTCTCTGTGATTCTTTATCTGTGACATCAGAGAACAAAAAGGGCAAATGAGTCACATAAAGATTCATTCTTTCCTTTTTCCCCCCCCTTAAATCACTATTCCTCCTCTTTGATTTAAAATCCTGTGTTTTGCCCATGAACTGGTATCTGATGTCACAGAATGTTCAGTACAGCATCTACAATAAAAAGCCCATGTACAAAATATAAAATAGACAAAAAGGCTGTCCTCTTCTTGTCTATTGTCAAGTGCTGAGAGAAGCTTAACATTACACATAATATTTTTTGGCCATAATAAAACATTTGCTCAGCAACAAACAGAAAGTAGTGGGTTTACAAGAAGAGCTTCTCAAATAGAGTTTGGGATAAAGAGAAGAAACTTACTTTTCTCGGTCGTTGTACAAAAACACTGTAATCAGCTGTTCAAAATTTTCAAAGGCGTTTTTCTTTAGTTTTTCTTGAGCCATTGAAAGGAGGAGGAGCAGGTCTGTTTGACTGTCATCTCTGATGCCATAGTGACGCCCAAGAGTCATAATTTCATGTTCTGAAAATCTTCCACTAGCAACACTGACTATCCAATTTCTGTGCACAAAAACAACAGCCTACATTAGTTTTAAGTAAATAAGTTAAACCAGTTAATAATCACTAATTTTGGATGAGGATGTCCAAATTTCCTCAGTAGCTGCCTATACATACAAAAATACATGAACAACAAACAAAAATACAAAATACCAAAACCACAAGTGAAGTGTTTTACCAGAGATGCCATACAGAGAATTACACCAAATCACAAGTTCCCCTGGCAAGAATGCAGGACAGGAGGCAGCAGCAAGAGCAACTTACATTTGGATGCTGTAAGTGGAAAATCAGATCCCATGCAAGGATGAGCCTGGGATGTACTCTGCGAAGCCTGTGTGTGCTGCTCAGACAAATCAGCCCAGCTGATTTGAAGAAAGAAAGAAGAAATTTCTTCTTCTAGAAGAAAATTTCCTGAGATCCATCTGATGGGACAGTGTCAGCTCCCTCAGCTGTTACAAGGCCTCTTGTCAAATCTGGATTACTGTAACTACATTGGCTCTATGATCCCAAACATCTGTCTCTGGTGCACTCACATTCAACCAGGCTTTTTAACAAGCAAGTATCAGCATAGGCCTATGTGTTTAGTCAAAATTAGATTAATTATATATAATACTTCTGGATAAACTGCACTAAGAATAAACTTCACTGTAATTGCTGGTGCAATTAGTGCTGTACCTTGTGATACCCATGAGGACACTGAATCACTGTGATTAAACTCCAATCCTTGAAAACAAATGGAAGAAATTAGTAGTGATGCATAAAGTTCTGACATAAGAGCTAAATGGCTGCCTGGAGAATACTTGAATTGTTGAATTGATCTGATGAGGGATCTCTTTAACATCCACATGTGAACTGAAAGCATAGAAATTTAGGACCCTTCCAAACTTGCAAAATTTTAACAAGAAACATAGTTCTTCACTTGCTTCCTCTCAGAGGCTTGTGTGGTCCTGTTCAAAGGAAAGGATCATTTCACATAATAAGATTGCACTTACACAATTGTTAAAGGTTAAATACTGCAGAGTGTCTACTTAGATTCAACTACTTCTTTATCCATATTAAATGAATCAGAATGATCTTTTACTTGCAGTGGCAGGAAATAAATACAAGGAAGTGACAAGCTGTTGACAGTAGCAAACTTCATTTGAGATTATTAATGACCGAGACCTGATCCATCTGTACCTACTAATATTATCATTATCTTGTCAGTATTATTTTTCCACTTACTGGATATTATCATTTATATTGCAGCAGCATTCAGAGATCCAGCCAAAGCTGGAGCCTCCTTCCAGCAGCCTGCAATAAACACCACTGCACACACAGAGAGGACAATGCTGCCTGATAAGCCTGGCACTCCAGTGCTTGGGCTGGCAGAGCTGGGGGCTGTAGATAACATCAGCCATTTCCACAGACTGCATTTCCATACATGACACAGATTTTTCCACTGTCTGTCAGGATTTTAAAAGCCTTTTATTTTCTCAATCCAGTCAGTGACAATCAAATCACAAAAACCCACAGATAAAATTATTTCACTTGGGAATTAAGGAATATTTTAGGGATTGTGAGGGACTAATGAGTAAGACCCAAGACTCACAAACGGAATGACATCTAAACTCTCCCTGACCAAAAAAAAACAAGCTCCAATAATTGTTCCCACAGCTTAGCTATCTCTTGTTTTACTTCTTTTTTTGTTCTAGAAGAATAGGACAGATTGTAATCTGAATTTATTACAGAAAGAAGTCATAATTAACTGCTCAAGAGAGCTGCTTCTCAAGCTGAATTGAAGATAGGCATTTTTGTTAGACCCACACGGTTCTTTGCCTTTAACAGCAAACAGACTTGCCTGTAGCTTATGAGAAAAAACAGCCTGGATAGGGCTGTGTGATGCACAGGCATCTAAGTTTTAAATATTTTTTAATTCTCTTTTTAACAAAGATTTCGATAGTTCTAATGATAGCTTAGGAGATAGCTTCAGTGTACATCACACATTTATTTCCTGGATGAAGTACTGAAGATTTGGGTTCTGAAAGCAGTTAAATAAATTGTATAATCACAATTTTCTTCACTACATCATACTTATAGATGTAGTTTTACATGCAGATTATATAAAATTACATAGATAGAAAGGAGGAAATCTGAACAGCCAAATTCAGAGCTGAGTAAAACCTCAGCTGTATTTAAGATAAGGAAAGAGGATTATCATTGAAGCTGTCATACAGATAATTGCCTGCACTAAAAATAATCATTTGTTGTTAGTTATAGTAATCAAATGTCATGGCAGATTGAAAATAAACAGAGATGTACACAATAAGAAACTGAAGGAAAAAATACTCTATTCACATAGAAGTATCTTGGAATTTTCATAGACATAAAGAAGTGCTCTTGTTTTTGTCATTAAAAATGCTTCTTTCATTCTAAAATAAGATTCACTGGTAATAATAATGAGAACCTTTAGATTACTGGATGTAATACAAACTAACAGAAAGAAAACCTACTATCACTGTAGAGCACAAATGTTCAAGGTTCCTGAGAGGCAAATTCTTCCTCTGGCAGTGTGAACATCCCCTGTTAGACCCCAGGCCTGCCCCCAGAGGAGGGATGGAGACCCTTAAAGGGTGTTGAGACTGGCCCAGATGAGCACTGAGGCCCAGAAAACCCTGATTATTTGGGTTCCCCAGGTTTCCTGCTCATGGAGAAGGCTCCTGCATTTTTTGTGGCTGAAACCAAGTCCCTCCATTCCACATGATCAGACATATCTCTCTCCATGTCACAGAATAGCACCACCCTAAATTAAACTGTTGAGCTGTTCACAGCTGCACAGATTATGTCCATGATTAAATTTACACCCAACTGAGCCTCTTCTGGATGAAATAAAAACCTTTGTCTGCCATTTAAAAGCACAATCATCCCTTCTAAAAGTTTGCTTCCCTGATTCTATCATACAAATGTTCCAAACCTTTGAGCTGCTCTTAGTGCATGCACAAAGTTTTGCAGATGATTATTTCATAATTTGAGCTAAAACAGTATTTTTTAAAATTTTAAATAGTTACCTTGTACATAAATTAAAAACCTTTTCCAAGTGCCAGGAACTTTCTCCCATTAAACATGAACTTTCAATTTTCTCTCTTCTTATTCAAGTAATAACATCTTCCCTCTTAATGCAATTAGCAATTCAAAATCTCGCTTCTGCTGAGCAAAATATCTGAGTACATAAATATTTTGACCAAAAGCTGCCAAAAACTGTGGCCTCTTTTACTTTAAATCCTGCCTTTAAATCACTTATTTTTCATTTCTGAGTACCAGTTTTTTTAAATTTCTCACTACTTTCACTTTGAATTGCTGAAAGAACCTTCTGCTGATCTATTTCTCTTCTGAGATATTTCAGAAGCAATTCCTGCCTTGGTTTAGCATTCCTATGGAGATGACGCTCCATGCAATATTCATCTACTTACATGCCTTAGTTATTATGACAGTTCCTAAATAGACAGTGTATTACTCCAGTGAAAACCAAATGCTTCTAAGCAAAGTTTTCTCCTCTGTTTCACATCATTAACCTTACCAGTACCATGCCCAACACAGCTCATACACTCAAGTATTCTGGCTGTGGGATAAACTGAAATCAGTTTGTATTTGAACACGATTTTCTCTTTCAAGAATCTCTACATCTGCCCATTGCCATATCTGAATCATTGCCAGAATCCAGATTTCTGCTCCCTTTATCTATGCCTAAATTAATACCCAAGTATTAATTATGGTTCTCAGTACTGCTTTCCAATCTTTTTTAAACATGCTTAGCACTGCCTTCTATAATTTCAGTACACCTGAGTTCTGTAAAGACTGTCTTCTTTACCAATGGTTCAAAACCCAAACAGAAGGCAATTTGAACTTTCCTACTTGAAATTTCAGAAGGCAATTTGAATTTTCCTACTTGAATTTCAAAACTACTGTTTGACTCTCAGGATGGATTTTTCTTTACCTTTCAGCATATATATTACTGCTGACTTGTGCCCTTCTTCACAACACTGTGTCAGCTCCATAAAAAGCAGACAGATTTCTCTTGTGCTTTTCAGCTTACTTGAAACTATCACTTTTTTTTTTCTTCTTTTTTTTTTCTGGAACATGGATTTACTTTCTTTTTTACACATAATCTCCAAGTAAATGCAAAACAAATCTATGCCATTTCTCATCTACTGGGCAGAAAGCATCAAAACCTAGTCATGCTTTATACATTTTGGGGGAATGTGCCTTTATTAAATATTAAAACCCCAAACCCACTGTCTTACCTGAAAGTGTCATACCCAATCACATTGGTATGCTCAGGGTCAGTAATAGGAAATGTCTTTCTGATTTCTTTGGCACAAGATTCAGTCATGCTCTTCAGTTTGTTGAAGACAGCACAAATATCAGCCATGGGGAACTTAAAAGAGGAAAGTAAGACATGGATTATAAAGACCTGAAGTACAGGATGCCATGCAGAGGGACATGTCCAGGCTGGAGAAATGGGCCCATGGGAATCTCAGTAAGACTATCAAGAATATAAACAATTAAACAAAAATCATCAGATCATGCATTCTCAGAAAGTTTAGGGCAGCAACATAAAAGAAACCAGTTTTGTTTGAAACGTTGCATTTTTAAAGCAGAAGTAGAAACATTTAAAGTACAGTTCTAATAACTTGGTCCTCATTTTATGTTGGTGCCCCTCACTGAATTCTCAAGTCATAAATTTCACAATGTTAAAGCTAATTTTTCACCACTGGCTCCAGAAAGGTTCCAACAAATAGTCTCATTCATTTTTGGACTTCATTGTCTTACATACTCAGAAATAGCACATTGGAAAAATTTTAGGAACCAATTTTACCTGTTGTGTATAAAAATGCTTACATGTGTATTTCTTCCTAAATAGACCATTAAAATAAATTTGAACTCAGATTACACAGAACTGAAGCACTAAGGCTTTCAATCTATATTCAGATTGTGTTAGTGCTCTGCCAAAAATTTACTTGCTATACACATTTTTAATATAAAACATAGAAGTATTTAGTCATTAAATTGGGGTGACTTCTACTATGTTCCTATATCTGTCATGCTCTATCTAGCTTAAAAAGCACAATGAACTGCCTGAAAATACTTTTCTCCCATTTCTTCCAATAGCAATTATATGAAATTTGGTATGACTAGTATTAAGGACCAGGACATAAAAATCAGGCCTCAGCCCCAAATGTGCTGAAGTGTGTCTACATGTTGTATCAGTTCAAAATGATCTAGAAAAGGGTATTTAAAGTTCCTATGGCACTGCCAGAGCAGTACAAATTGATCCAAGTTTAATCAATACATCAGCCCTTGCAGGTTTTTCTCAGAATTGGAGAAGACAATTTCTGCCTCTGCCAAAACCCCAGGTGCAGCCCTGGCAGGCAATGCCCTGCAAGGCAGTGGCTTGGAGCAGCTGGACCAGCAATCAAAGAATTTTAGAGGCAGCAGCTTTTCCAGGCCCCTGTCCAAGATGTTTCTGTTTGGGGCATAAGCACAGAGCCTTCTGCTGTTCAAGCAAGGAACAGGGAGAAAAGACTGAGCAGAAGGGTTCAGAGAGCAGAGTGATTCAGGATGGACAAAGTGTTCTGAATAATTAAGAGCCTGTCTTCTCTACATTATCAAAACAACTATTTTTACATCTTTTTTCCTAAACTACATATTCCAAACACCTACACAGGCATTGAGTGTCCAAGCAGCATGGCAATTATTTCACCAGCTTTCCCCCTTCTCAAGTAACTCCTGATATGTTTCTAGTCATAGTCTGGTTTGGTTTGGTTGCCTTGCTTAACTCAGAGATGATTATGCTGAATTCAATGGAAGTAAAATCCTTTTCTATGTTTGTGCTGCAGCACATAGCAAAGTTAGAACAATTGATACAGTTCAGAGATGCTGAATTCTTTTCCAGTGATGCCTTGTTTGAAACAGTCCTCCCCAAACCTGAATAATACCAGTAGGACTGTGCACCACATACCTGTTCTGTTTTGCAAGCAAATCTACACTTTCTATTTTTTTTTCCCTCAAATTGAAAAATAAACCAGAAATGCTGAAAAGTTTTAAACTAGGTCCTTGAAGCTACTTTCAGTAAAGGTGGCAATCAAAATTACTTGACTCTGTGATTCTTCTCTCCCTTTAACATACAAACAATGCAATAAGTATAATTTTGAAACAGAAAACTAAAGCTTTCCAATTATATTAGATGGTTTCAAACAAATTTTCAATATCCACCTGCACAGTGATTACCAATCAAAATTTCATCTAAATCACCATATGTCTATAGAGCTGTGGTACAAATAGCAATTTCCATGAAAAAACATTCCATACACATTTCTTTTACCAGTTTTAGAAAACACACTGATGTGTTCTGCTGGAAAGAAATTTCTTGTCTATTCAGAAGGAAAATTATCTGTGTTCTAGTTTTAGAAACAACTAACAAATAGCCATATTTATATTGTTCCCCTTTTTCTAAACAATCTTCCAGCTCTGATCTTCTCTAGCAACTGCTGAAGTTGATGTGATTGGAGTATGTGATCCTCTGATGAACTGAGGCAAACTTCTGGAGCTCTAGTCAAAGGATGTGAGTGAAGCACCTGCCTCTGGGAGAATCAACCTTTTTTTCCTACCAGCCTCATTAAAACCTTAATTGTGCAAAGAACTTTTCCAAAGTTCACTGTCTATCAAAATTCTCTTTAAGGCTGTATTTTCAATGTTGCCTCTTCGCATTTTGCAGATTTTATTTTGATCCTAGACAATCATTCAGTCTGGAGAACTAAAGTCTCATCCATTTGATCCAGGACAATCAATGCAAACAGCATTCCAAAGAACATTTACAATCTAAAGATGAGCTCTGAATTTTGGAGAAAAGGTTTGGTTTTGATTCTACCAGGAGAAGAAACTATTCTGCAGGAAGGAAACACACTGGATTGCATTTTTGAGGTTTCAGCTTTGTATGTTACTGCTTTAAGCTTTTAGCAGTCTTAGCATTTTACATCCACAAGCATTTTGCAGATCTTCCTCATTGTTCCAGGGAAGGCAGATGGTGCTAATCCACATTAATTTACTAATCCAAATTAATTTACAAAAAATGTCACCATTCTACTAAAGTATAAAGCAGTAGAGGCACCCCAGCTCCCAATTTATTGCTCTCCCCGCTGAAGGCAACAAGAAAAGACAGTAAAACTCAATAAACACTGTAAGCTTAAATTCCTGACTGGGATATGAATTTCTAATATTACAAGGGAAATGTTTTGGTAGAAAAATGTGTATGAACCCAAAAAATCAAATTAGGACATAAAATAGCCTCATCAGTAAGACTAAATTGGATGTGTCCACATCTTGAGTACTGAACACTGTTCCAGTCTCCACATCCCACAGTTACTTTGCAAGGACAGACTAAAAAGGGTGAGACTCTTACCTGCAGAGGATTAGGCTGAGGGGGAATAATGTCTTTTTTTACAAAATAATAAAGGTGGTGCATAAGGTGAATAGGGTCTTCCCCAACCCTCAGAACAGTATAACTGGTCTTGAAACTAGTGGGAGGCTGGTTTAAAACAGATAAAAGATACTTCTTTTTTCAAATATTTGTTTTTCATAGCAGGCAGTGAACTTTTCAACCTACTGCCACAGAAAGTTGTGGAAGCTGACAGTATCTGTAGGTTCAGCAAGGGTTAGATCAGCTCAGGGACAAGAGGTTCATGAACAGCCTCAAGAAGGAATAGGCAGGGATATCCCTAATGCAGACTGAGTGGATTCTGAAAAAGGAAAAGGGAATGGACAGTAAAGAATGGACAGACTTGCATGCACTCCCAGCTGCCATCCCCTAAATCCATTGCTAGACAGAGAGCACTGGGCTGTGAGCCTTGGGTGAGGAAACAGGATAAATAATTCTGAAAAATATATGGATAAACCAAAGTCCTGAGAGATAACAGAAATTAACAAGAGTCTGCTTCACCTCATTTGCATTCTTCTCCATGTAGTTGAACGTGTATTCATCAGCATCCACCAAAAGAAAGTTGTGACCATGGAAACAAACTCTGGCTCCAACAAACAGATCCTGAGCCTGGTAGTATTCAGATGGCTCACTCTTAAAGAGTTCCTGCCCAGGCTTCTTAATGCGACTTCTTTCCAGGAACTTCCCACCGGCTATCCCTATGGGAATAGAATTAAAAATAATTAATTATGGCTTTACTTGGAAAAAAAAACCACACACACACACAAGAAACCTCCAAGCCATCAGCAAAAAGACACCCCAAACCAGATTATTTGTATTTTGTACATTTTGTGCTCCAGTTTCCTGTCTCAGAACACTCTCTTCCCCTCCCTTTCACTGCTAAAAGGACTGTCTCTGCCAGTGTCCACAGCAAGTGACATTGTGCACATTCTGTGACATGTGTCATTTGAATGCCTGCCAAACACCTTCCCTGCTTTGCTTTTCTTTAAAACAGGACAGAAATGTGCCTCTTCAAACCGTTCCCATAACCCTGTCACCAGCCTTGGAACTGGCCCTTGAGAAACCTAAGATTCAAACACTAAGATGCAGGCTATTATCCTTAAACTGTTAAAAGCAGAAAAAGGAAAATAAAAATCACTTAAGAGAACACTGTCCTATGAAGATTGTGAATTCTGATGTACCTTAATTCTAACTTCCTTTAAAGGGCTTTTTGAAATTTTTTAAAGATGTAGGAGTGACATGATACTGTCTTCCACACATTGTTCTGCCAATGCAATTTACCTGTGATCTGCTCTTTGCTTTGTGAGGTGGGATGTCACATAGTTCCTTTTTACAGTATAATGATTTTATTTGTGTCACTAGAAACTGCACGAGGTACTCAAGGGTGGGTAAGATGCTGAAAGGCACATTTCTCTTTCCTGTATTAACTTCTGGCGTACCACAGGAACTGCATTGCATGTACTAAGCTTTCTGGAAAACCTTATGTCACGTGTTTAGTTTCACTGGGATATGTGTCCTACAACTCTGGGGTTTGCTTCCTGTTGATATTTCAGCTTCCAAACCAAAAGCCAAAATCTTCCTTTAGTAACACTTAATACTGCCTAATATCAGGTACTGATGCAAGTCCAGTAAAAGGCCGATGAACAGTGTAATCAAATGCCTTTTATAGTCAAAATTATAAATGAGTGTGAAACCCAAACTACTTATTAAACCAGAGTTTGGAGCAGATGTCTGTCTTAATTGCTTTATTAGCACCATAAAAGACAAAAAAAACCCTCCACTATGGTAATCATCAGATCTTGCTTGAATCAAAAAACAATTCAAATCATTAATGTGACTCTAATGTTAACACATTCCTTTTCACCCAGCTATAAAAACAAATAAGAAATTTTTACGTTATATAATCCTGGCAACTGTTTTTAATATTTAATAGGTCTCTGTAAGACTGGAAATTCACTCTTGCCTCTCTATTTCCCTGCAATTGTGCACTTATATTGGAAACCTACTTCTGTCCCATAATGGTTTTTTAAATGTTACAGGTTAATACATTACAAGTGGTATAAGGAAAAATGACTGAAAATATCTCATTAAGTTAGAGATTTTACACTGAAACCTGATAAGGAGTTTTGAAGGAAATCTACAAAAGCCAGGCTCAAAGCACAAAATAAACACCACCACGAAATACCCTATTCCATTAAGATCAGATCAGAGTTTGCAGGTGTTTGTACAGCTGTTGGCTGGGTCTTACACTGAGTAAAAAAGGGGTTGTGATCTTCTTCATGGGGAGCCAAAGTTCTCAGGCTTTGATCCCCATCTCAAGAAGTGCTTCAAGATGTCCAGTCCTGCGAATTTCATAGAGTTTCAGTGTTACTAATATTACAGTGAAGTACTTCTCTGAAACCTTCAGGTTGCTGAAACGAGAAAACTGAGAGCAACTTACTACTTCTCTTTTTAGTAACGGATTTGAAGCATTGGGATTTGAAGCATTACTTGCCAATTTGTACCAGTTCATGTAAATAAAAAGGTAAAATTTCAGCCCTCTGAACCTGTGCACAAAAGGGATGGCCAGGTTGTTATTTTGGATGTCTTACTCCTTTTCCTTAGCCACTATTACCTGATCTATTACCTGACCCCTACGAAGCCTTCCCATTCCTAACATTGAAGAAACTCATTCACTATTCCTTCAGACATGGCTAAAATGAGGGAGGGATAGTGAGAGAAAAGAAGTAGAAAGAAAATGAAGGTGGGAACAAACTTGAGCAGACCCAGGCCTTTTTCCAACTGCTGCTCTACCTCCTCCACCACATTCCTTGCCTTTTCAATGCTGTTCTCACTAAACTCTCCAGTGGCCAGCTCTCAGCCATATCCTTTCATTTCACCTTTCTACCACCTCTAAAAGCCAGCTACTCCATCCATTTTAACAACCCAGAGAAGCTGAAAGTCCACTTACAGACACATGCCTTTCATATGTGCCTTGAAGCATTTGTTACTATTAGTGGGCAAATTTGCCCATTTATTGTTTCACGTTTTATTTAACCAGAAGTGTTCAATGCACTCCCAGATGAAATCCCAGCACATATTCTCATTCCAAAATAAAAGGCAGGCAGGCAGCAATCTCTGGCCTGGCACTCATGCTGCTGATGGCTTGACCAGCTGACCACATCTTCTCTGCAGTGCATGGTTTGACTCTTCTCTGGGTGCTGCAGGATAAATCTGGAGTCACAGCTATTACTACTGTGTGTTCAAGGCTCTCTGGGGCCTTGTCTAGTTGAAATGGTGCAAAGGAGAACTAGAAGTGACTGAACAGGCAATACACATGCTTGGGGTCCAAGATTCAAACTGTTCCCTGGACTTCTTCAATTTAACAGTGCAGCTGGTACCTTTAGCACCCTTTATGTCTCTGGACATCAAAAATGCCAATCAGACATGTCATTCAGTGGTGGAGAACTGAGCTGCTCTTGAGCCTCACAGCAGCATGACATATTAAATATATACATAAGTGTGTATTTAGCTGCAACAAAAGAAGTTGCATAAGTTTCAGGCCACTGGATCCCAGAAGTGAGTAAAGTATTGATAAGAAGACACTGCTACCATAAAAGATGCTGTAGTGGAGCAGGATATACTGGGAATGCTCATCAAAGTCCTAAGCAGGTACTCTACACCTTATCAAAACACTTCTCAGAGAATTGCTCATATTTCAGCTG
Organism: Geospiza fortis; assembly: GCF_000277835.1. Classification (NCBI taxonomy): domain Eukaryota; kingdom Metazoa; phylum Chordata; class Aves; order Passeriformes; family Thraupidae; genus Geospiza; species Geospiza fortis. The sequence continues at coordinate 582,219 of NW_005054563.1, read as the reverse complement.
GGGTTGAGGTTTATGCACTCATAATATAGCTGGATACAAGCAGAGATGCTATCAGAGGTTGTCTGGATTGAAAAGGCACTCCTGGATGTTAACTGCTCTGAAACTGTTGCTGAAGATGTTTAGTGGGCTTCACAGAAATACATTCATCTCTCCAACAGGGTCATGCTCAGCCAAAGCTCCCCCATCTCTCTAAACTACAGAATGACTTCCTGACATCCTTCCCACTGCTGTGTCCTTCCATCCAGCCACAAGACACTTCAGGAAAATAAAAAGATGCTTGAAAATCACAAAACCCTTCCTATCCTCAGCTGGAGGCAGCCTAAAACAGACAATAGAGGCCAAAAGAATTTAAATATGACAATATTTGGTGACCATGCTCCAGCAATAGGATAAATGTGGTCAAGGAACCGAGAAGTAACAAGGCATTTATTTGTCACTTCAGTACTGTCAGTTTGGCTCTTGGAATACAGTTCAGAATTGCACACAAACACACATCCAGACTCTAGCACAGGACAATCTTCCCTCTTTAAATGCTCAGCACTCCACGATTAATGGTAAAATAGGTTAGAAAGTGTCACAGCTGTTTGGCTTTCACGAGCTGCTTCTATACAATGGATGCTGTATAGGTTTCATAACAGAATTTTGCAAAACAAAGGATTTAGTCTTTCATTCTAGATGTCTTGTATTTCCTGTCCCTATTTATCATCAGTTACAATACTATTCCTGTATGTTATCCACAACAAAAGCAAATGTTTAAAGGTCAGATTTTCAAATTAAAATGTAATAAAAGTTCTAAGGCATTACACTTGCAGTTCCCAAAGGATATTGTGAAGTAGTCATGCAATGAACACTGTAATCCTGAGTGAAAAAGATCATGAATTACTATGACATCCAGCTATGCAAGATAATAATGCAGCAGGCCTGCTGATGTAATTCCCACTGCATTTAAAAATCCATACCCCTGCTCCTGCTACTGCTGAGTCTGGCCACAATGCTTACTGCAAAGCCCAACCAAATGAGCAGGGAAACTGGGACTGGTTAGAGACATTGCCACCTCTTACCTGAGTTTCTCTCTGCATATTCAAAAACGGAAATGGTGTCATCACTCAGGAAGTAGGAAATAATGAATTTACGGTCCTTGTCCACGGCGATGTCCGTGATGAGTTTGGCCGCGTAGCGCAGAATGAAGCTGTCCATGCCAAACCTAAACAAGCAAAGGAACAGGTAAGAAGTCAAAAACAGAGTGTGAGAAAAGTTTTCACCCCTAAGAGATGCCTTCTCCTGAGTTTTGTAACATACATTAATTGTGTTATTACTGCACCAAGAAGGGAAATGGCATAAGATTCACTACTATGTCAAAACCCATTTTCAGCTTAAATGAACAGAACCAGATAGAGTTGGTCAGACAGAAAGAAATAACTTTCATGGGAAAATTACTTCTCTGCCACAGGTCTGGAATTAATTTTTATGCAAGTTGAATTGCAAATCAAGCCCAAAGTTACTTTCCAGAAAATTTGTAAAGGAAGAACACATTTAGGTATGTATATTTTCAAAGCAAATTCTGAATAGCAATTCATACAAGGATTATCTCCCAGAAATTCAGGTCCACCAGATGACCTTACTAGCTAGATATTTATTAAGTGATTGTGTTTTAAATAACTTGCAGTGTTTGTATACACTCTATCAATACATTCCCAAGCCTTTTTTAACTGCTTTACTCTTTTACAAAGATTCTCCAGGTGAATCTGTAACAGGAGACTTGGTTTTTTTGCTTTGGCTTCAACAACTGCTGCCTAATAAATCATTTCATAATGGAAAGTAAAGTGTTACAGCTTTAGTAGTGCTACAGGAAACTGCATGAAATTCAGCAGATAAAAAAAATAAGTAAGTATCAGAAAGTGAAACAAAAACAAATCTTTGTTGGTCTGCTGGATCATCCAAAATTCCTGACTAATGCCTGGACTAAGATTTGTCAAATCCCCACTGAAGACAGCAGAGGGAAGGAGGTAGAGGATGGAAGGGTCATAATATTTGCCTTCTCCAAAGAGAAATTTTACAGGGTTTGCAGAAAATTGGAGTACCATTTTCCAGGCCTCATGCACCTGTCCCTTAAAAGTCTGATGAGCTGTATATTTGCTGAAAAAAAATTATATCCCCACATAACACTTATCTCCTTCACAAAAATACATAATTTAAAAAACTGAAATAATTTTTCACACAAAATACCTGTCTTTCACCAGGAATTGCCTGTAATCCTTATGGGGAGCCTGGACAACCACACCCTTACAGGAGCTCAAAGAATCTTCTTCAGAACCAAATCCATTATAAGGAGGAATAATTTTTTCTGGTTTTGGAGGTGGTGGAGTCTTATACTCAATTGGGGTGAAATCCACTGCAGCAAAGAGAGCAAGACTTATTTGTTACTGGTGTGATGAAGGCATTCTACAAGGACTTAAACTTCCAATATGAACAGTTAGTAGCCTACTTCTGTAACAGACCACAGATCAAAGTCAAACCAGGATCCCTCCTACTGTTACAGGGTAGAAAAAGACTCCATAGAGCCAACAGCAAAATTATTTCTTCAAGGATTTCAGGATTTCATCTGTAATCCTAAAATCATTGAAAAATATCACTAAGATACACAGGTAAAAGGAAAGACAAATACAATTTCAAAATGGGATAAAATAGTAAATTAAAAATTCTAAATTAATTTTTCAGTTTCATCCTTTGAGAAAACATGATTAAGTAAATAACTGTCCTATGAGTTTCCTGCCCTGTGCTTTTGGCTAGAGGAAAATAAATACATAAATAAATAAAATTTTATTCATTACTTAAAGCATACATATATTAAAAGTCTTTGGTACATTAAAGCCAATAATTTCAGCCCACAACTCACTATACCCAGAGTTTTGGGAAGCTTTGTTTTTCCTCATTTTCCCCACACTCAAGTCTTGTCTTGCAGTGATCAGTGGTCCTGACTATCCCAGGTACACAGCAGGAGCTGTCCTGACTCAGCAGAGGCACATCTGGTCAGGGACCTGCACTCAGTTCCTACAGAGGCACCTCCCAAAAGTGCTGCTTCCCTGATTGTCATTACTCCTCTCTTGGGGAAAATATTGTCCCATTTGGCCCCTTGCTGCACCCCTGCACTGCCCTTCTGCTGCAGGACAGCTTCCAGTGTGTTCACATAAAACTTCACAGAGGAGCTCAGTCTGCTGCTTAAATGAGGTTCATGGAAAATGAAAGGGTGAGAGGAAAATAAGGAACTTGCATATGGGAGAAAGCAAATGGGGAGATCTGAGGCAAAAGCAGACAAGAGCCACAGGAGCACAGGATAACTCAGGTTGGACAGGACCTTGGGAGGTCTGCTCAGCACAGGGTCTGCCTCAGGTCAGAGGAATTAAGAGATATGACAACAGTGTATAAAAGTGGATCCCATGAAATAAAGTTGTTTTTTTTTTCCTTTAAAACTTAACTTTTCTACCCAGAACTGAAGAGAGATGGATAACAAAAACTTGTAGCATGGGTTTCAGTGCAAATAGAGGAGGGTGACAAAACTGCTGGCACTTTGAACACTGAACTGGTTTGTGATTAAAATGTTTTAGACATGGCTATATCGGAAGATCAAAGCACAACACTCCTAAAATCTGACTTGCCTAACAGTGCTGTGAGTTGAAAAATACAGCAAGCATTCAGATGTCAGGATTTTTCTTTAGTCTGAAAACAATGAGTTCTCCTTTAGCCTTTACCTCTCAGAAGAATATGGTCTGACTCAAAAAGCTAATACTTTCACCTGAATCAGTCAAAAAGGCTTTTGCACAACCACACCAGCATTCTTCTCCATAAAAACTTCATGTGCCCTTTCTGGGACTCAGAAGCAAAAAGGCCAAGCCCAAAGAAAGACCATTCAGAGATCTTCAAAGTAACTTTCACCATGAAAAAGTATGTGTGTGCAAACATGCATCAAAATCACAGACCCATAGGATCATAGAATGGTTTGGGCTGGAAGGGACCTTAAAGATCACCTCATTCCAACCCCCCTGAGCACAGACCCCTTCCACTAGACCAGGTTGCTCAGAGCTGCATCCAGCCTGACCTTGAACAACTCCAGGAATCACAGAATCAGTTAGATAATCTGAGATCATCAAGTCCAACCTATAACCAAACACCACCTGTCAATCAGACCATGGTACTGAATCCCATGTTCTGTCTTTCCTTAAAATCCTTGTGGTGACTCCACTGCTTCCCTGGGCAGCCTATTCCCATGTGTAATCACCCTTTCTGTGAAGAATGTCTTCCTAATGTCCAACCTAAACCCCCCCTGGAGCAGCTTTAGACTGTGTCCTCTCAACCTGTCACTGGTTGCCTGGGGAAAGAGCCTGAGCCCCAGCTGGCTCCAACCTCCTTTCAGGGAGTTGTAGGGTGTGATTAGGTCACCCCAGACCCTCCTTTTCTCCAGGATGAACACCCCCTGCTCCCTCAGTCACTCCTCACAGGACTTGTGCTCCAGACTCTTACCCAGCTCTGTTGCCCTTCTCTGGATCTGCTCTGGATGGGGCATCTGAGATTTCTCAAGACAATCTGTTCCAGTTCCTCACCACCCTGACAACATAGAACTTTCTCTAAATATCTAATCTCAGCACACCCTCTTTCAGTGTGAAGCCATTCCCCCTTGTCCTGCCACTCCAGGCCCTTGTATAGTCTCCATTTTTCTTGTCTGTTCTCTTCAGGTACTGGAAGGCCACATTTAAGTCACCTCAAACTCTTCTGAACTGCTCAATTCTCCAAGCCATTGCCCATAGGAGAGGTGCTCCTTCCCTCTAATCAGCTTGGTACTTCCTCTAGACTCTCCAACAGGTCCATGTCCAGCCCCTCATCCACCAGCACCCCCAAGTCCTTCTCTCCCTGGATACTCTGGATGTGCCCATCCCTCAGCCTGGATTGATACTGGGGATTGCCCCAGCCCAGGTGTAGCACCTTAAAATTGTTCTCATTAAACCTCATGAGATTCCCGTTAAACTTTACGAGATCCCCTATTTTCTAAGCACTGTTTGTGACCAAACACCACATTTTCACAGCTCTACAGCGTGTGCTTGATACAGGCAATTCCTGATAGCATAAACAGGGAGCCTGTAAATCGGGGTAGAGGGAGCAGGAGGGTAAACCCCGACGCCTACAGGGGCTGAGCACCGCAGGGGGCACACAGGATCCGCCGGCGAGATTCCCGCTGGATTCTCCGCTGGATTCCCATTGAATTCCCGGCGGGATTCCCATTGATTTCCCGCTGGCTTCCCCGCTGGATTCCCATTGAATTCCCGCTGGCTTTCCCGCTGGATTCCCACAAAATTCTCAGCTGAATTCCCGCTGGCTTCCCCGCTGGATTCCCGGCTAGATT